>NC_069505.1:417771488-418016488 GCF_027579735.1 Bombina bombina
CATACACAGTCACATAAAACAGGTATACAACAACCTAACACACACACACACACACATAGTAAAACCTACAGACACGGATACACTCTCATACACTGTCACATAAATAGCTATACAACAACCTAACACACACACACACATAGTAAAATCTACACACAGACACACTCTCATACACAGTCACATAAAACAGGTATACAACAACCTAACAAACACACACACATAGTAAAACCTACACACAGACACAGGTACACTCATACACAGTCACACAAAACAGGTATACAACAACCTAACACACACACATAGTAAAACCTACACAGATACACTCTCATACACAGTCACATAAAACAGCTATACAACAACCTAACACACACACACATAGTAAAACCTACACAGATACACTCTCATACACAGTCACATAAAACAGCTATACAACAACCTAACACACACACATAGTAAAACCTACACACAGACACAGATACACTCTCATACACAGTCACATAAAACAGCTATACAACAACCTAACACACAAACACACATAGTAAAACCTACACACAGATATACTGTCATACACAGTCACATAAAACAGTTATACAACAACCTAAGACACACACATAGTAAAACCTACAGACACAGATACACTCTCATACATAGTCACATAAAACAGCTATACAACAATTTAACACACACACATAGTAAAACCTACACACAGACACAGATACACTCTCCTACACAGTCACATAAAACAGCTATACAACAACCTAACACACACACGTAGTAAAACCTACACACAGACACACTCTCATACACAGTCACATAAAACAGCTATACAACAACCTAATGCACACACACACATAGTAAAACCTACAGGCACGGATACACTGTCATCAGAGCAGGCGGACAGGGTTATGGAGCAGCGGTCTTGCCAGAAACACGGGGCGTCAAGCTCCATTCGGAGCTTGATAGATAGGCCCCACAGTCACATAAAACAACCTAAGATGCACACATAGTAAAACCTACAGACACAGATACACTCTCATACATAGTCACATAAAACAGCTATACAACAACCTAACACACACACACATAGTAAAACCTACACACAGATACACTCTTATACACAGTCACATAAAACAGCTATACAACAACCTAACAAACACACACACACATAGTAAAATCTACACACAGATACACTCTCATACACAGTCACATAAAACAGCTATACAACAACCTAACAAACACACAAACACATAGTAAAACCTACACACAGATACACTCTTATACACAGTCACATAAAACAGCTATACAACAACCTAACACACACACAGACACAAAAAGTAAAACCTACAGACAAAGATACACTCTCATACACAGTCACATAAAACAGCTATACAACAACCTAACAAACACACACACACATAGTAAAATCTACAGACACAGATACACTCTCATACACAGTCACATAAAACAGCTATACAACAATCTAACACACACATAGTTAAACCTACACACAGACACAGATACACTATCATACACATTCACATAAAACAGCTATACAACAACCTAACACACATAGTAAAAACCTACACATAGACACACTCTCATACACAGTCACATAAAACAGCTATACAATAACCTAACACACACACACACACACACATAGTAAAACCTACAGACACAGATACACTCTCATACACAGTCACATAAACCAGCTATACAACAACCTAACACACACATAGTAAACCCTACAGACACACTCTCATACACAGTCACATAAAACAGCTATACAACAACCTAACACACACACACACACGCATAGTAAAACCTACATACAGATACACTCTCATACAAAGTCACATATAACAGCTATACAATAACCTTATGCACATACACACATAGTAAAACCTACAGACGCGGATACACTGTCATACACAGTCACATAAAACAGCTATACAACAACCTAACACACACACACACAGTAAAACCTACAGACACAGATACACTCTCATACACAGTCACATAAACCAGCTATACAACAACCTAACACACACATAGTAAACCCTACACACAGACACAGATACACTCTCATACACAGTAACATAAAACAGCTATACAACAACCTAACACATACACACAAATAGTAAAACCTACAGACACACTCTCATACACAGTGACATAAAAAAGCTATACAACAACCTAACACACACACACGCATAGTAAAACCTACATACAGATACACTCTCATACAAAGTCACATATAACAGCTATACAATAACCTAATGCACATACACACATAGTAAAACCTACAGACGCGGATACACTGTCATACATAGTCACATAAAACAGCTATACAACAATCTAACACACACACATAGTAAAACCTACACACAGACACAGATACACTATCATACACAGTCACATAAAACAGCTATACAACAACCTAACACACATAGTAAAAACCTACACACAGACACACTCTCATACACAGTCACATAAACCAGCTATACAATAACCTAACACACACACACATAGTAAAACCTACAGACACAGATACACTCTCATACACAGTCACATAAACCAGCTATACAACAACCTAACACATACACACAAATAGTAAAACCTACAGACACACTCTCATACACAGTCACATAAAACAGCTATACAACAACCTAACACACACACGCATAGTAAAACCTACATACAGATACACTCTCATACAAAGTTACATATAACAGCTATACAATAACCTAATGCACATACACACATAGTAAAACCTACAGACACGGATACACTCTCATACACTGTCACATAAACAGCTATACAACAACCTAACACACACACACACATAGTAAAATCTACACACAGACACTCATACACAGTCACATAAAACAGGTATACAACAACCTAACACACACACACACACATAGTAAAACCTACAGACACAGATACACTCTCATACACAGTCACATAAAACAGGTATACAACAACCTAACACACACACACACACACATAGTAAAACCTACACACAGACACTCATACACAGTCACATAAAACAGGTATACAACAACCTAACACACACACACACACACATAGTAAAATCTACACACAGACACTCATACACAGTCACATAAAACAGGTATACAACAACCTAACACACACACACACACACATAGTAAAACCTACAGACACAGATACACTCTCATACACAGTCACATAAATAGCTATACAACAACCTAACACACACACACACATAGTAAAATCTACACACAGACACTCATACACAGTCACATAAAACAGGTATACAACAACCTAACACACACACACACACACATAGTAAAACCTACAGACACGGATACACTCTCATACACTGTCACATAAATAGCTATACAACAACCTAACACACACACACACATAGTAAAATCTACACACAGACACACTCTCATACACAGTCACATAAAACAGGTATACAACAACCTAACAAACACACACACATAGTAAAACCTACACACAGACACAGGTACACTCATACACAGTCACACAAAACAGGTATACAACAACCTAACACACACACATAGTAAAACCTACACAGATACACTCTCATACACAGTCACATAAAACAGCTATACAACAACCTAACACACACACACATAGTAAAACCTACACAGATACACTCTCATACACAGTCACATAAAACAGCTATACAACAACCTAACACACACACATAGTAAAACCTACACACAGACACAGATACACTCTCATACACAGTCACATAAAACAGCTATACAACAACCTAACACACAAACACACATAGTAAAACCTACACACAGATATACTGTCATACACAGTCACATAAAACAGTTATACAACAACCTAAGACACACACATAGTAAAACCTACAGACACAGATACACTCTCATACATAGTCACATAAAACAGCTATACAACAATTTAACACACACACATAGTAAAACCTACACACAGACACAGATACACTCTCCTACACAGTCACATAAAACAGCTATACAACAACCTAACACACACACGTAGTAAAACCTACACACAGACACACTCTCATACACAGTCACATAAAACAGCTATACAACAACCTAATGCACACACACACATAGTAAAACCTACAGGCACGGATACACTGTCATCAGAGCAGGCGGACAGGGTTATGGAGCAGCGGTCTTGCCAGAAACACGGGGCGTCAAGCTCCATTCGGAGCTTGATAGATAGGCCCCACAGTCACATAAAACAACCTAAGATGCACACATAGTAAAACCTACAGACACAGATACACTCTCATACATAGTCACATAAAACAGCTATACAACAACCTAACACACACACACATAGTAAAACCTACACACAGATACACTCTTATACACAGTCACATAAAACAGCTATACAACAACCTAACAAACACACACACACATAGTAAAATCTACACACAGATACACTCTCATACACAGTCACATAAAACAGCTATACAACAACCTAACAAACACACAAACACATAGTAAAACCTACACACAGATACACTCTTATACACAGTCACATAAAACAGCTATACAACAACCTAACACACACACAGACACAAAAAGTAAAACCTACAGACAAAGATACACTCTCATACACAGTCACATAAAACAGCTATACAACAACCTAACAAACACACACACACATAGTAAAATCTACAGACACAGATACACTCTCATACACAGTCACATAAAACAGCTATACAACAATCTAACACACACATAGTTAAACCTACACACAGACACAGATACACTATCATACACATTCACATAAAACAGCTATACAACAACCTAACACACATAGTAAAAACCTACACATAGACACACTCTCATACACAGTCACATAAAACAGCTATACAATAACCTAACACACACACACACACACACATAGTAAAACCTACAGACACAGATACACTCTCATACACAGTCACATAAACCAGCTATACAACAACCTAACACACACATAGTAAACCCTACAGACACACTCTCATACACAGTCACATAAAACAGCTATACAACAACCTAACACACACACACACACGCATAGTAAAACCTACATACAGATACACTCTCATACAAAGTCACATATAACAGCTATACAATAACCTTATGCACATACACACATAGTAAAACCTACAGACGCGGATACACTGTCATACACAGTCACATAAAACAGCTATACAACAACCTAACACACACACACACAGTAAAACCTACAGACACAGATACACTCTCATACACAGTCACATAAACCAGCTATACAACAACCTAACACACACATAGTAAACCCTACACACAGACACAGATACACTCTCATACACAGTAACATAAAACAGCTATACAACAACCTAACACATACACACAAATAGTAAAACCTACAGACACACTCTCATACACAGTGACATAAAAAAGCTATACAACAACCTAACACACACACACGCATAGTAAAACCTACATACAGATACACTCTCATACAAAGTCACATATAACAGCTATACAATAACCTAATGCACATACACACATAGTAAAACCTACAGACGCGGATACACTGTCATACATAGTCACATAAAACAGCTATACAACAATCTAACACACACACATAGTAAAACCTACACACAGACACAGATACACTATCATACACAGTCACATAAAACAGCTATACAACAACCTAACACACATAGTAAAAACCTACACACAGACACACTCTCATACACAGTCACATAAACCAGCTATACAATAACCTAACACACACACACATAGTAAAACCTACAGACACAGATACACTCTCATACACAGTCACATAAACCAGCTATACAACAACCTAACACATACACACAAATAGTAAAACCTACAGACACACTCTCATACACAGTCACATAAAACAGCTATACAACAACCTAACACACACACGCATAGTAAAACCTACATACAGATACACTCTCATACAAAGTTACATATAACAGCTATACAATAACCTAATGCACATACACACATAGTAAAACCTACAGACGCGGATACACTGTCATACACAGTCACATAAAACAGCTATACAACAACCTAACACACACACACACATAGTAAAACCTACAGACACAGATACACTCTCATACACAGTCACATAAACCAGCTATACAACAACCTAACACACACATAGTAAACCCTACACACAGACACAGATACACTCTCATACACAGTCACATAAAACAGCTATACAACAACCTAACACATACACACAAATAGTAAAACCTACAGACACACTCTCATACACAGTCACATAAAACAGCTATACAACAACCTAACAAACACACGCGCACACACACATAGTAAAATGTGCAGACACAGATATACTCTCATACACAGTCACATAAAACAGCTATACAACAACCTAACAAACACACACACACATAGTAAAGCCTACAGATACAGATACACTCTCATACACAGTCACATAAAACAGCTATACAACAATCTAACACACACATAGTAAAACCTACACACAGATACACTCTCATGCACAGTCAAATAAAACAGGTATACAACAACCTAACACACACACACACACACATATAGTTAAACCTACAGACAAAGATACACTCTCATACACAGTCACATAAAACAGCTAAACAACAACCTAACACACACAAATAGTAAAACCTACACACAGACACAGATACACTCTCATACACAGTCACATAAAACAGCTATACAACAACCTAACACACACACACATAGTAAAACCTACAGACACAGATACACTCTCATACACAGTCACATAAAACAGCTATACAACAACCTAATACACACATAGTAAAACCTACACACAGAAACACTCTCATACACAGTCACATAAAACAGCTATGCAACAACCAAACACATACACACACATAGTAAAACCTACAGACACATATACACTCTCATACACAGTCACATAAAACAGGTATACAACAACCTAACACACACACACACACACACACACACACATAGTTAAACCTACAGACAAAGATACACTCTCATACACAGTCACATAAAACAGCTAAACAACAACCTAACACACACAAATAGTAAAACCTGCACACAGACACAGATACACTCTCATACACAGTCGCATAAAACATCTATACAACAACCTAACACACATACACAGTAAAACCTACAGACACAGATACACTCTCATACACAGTCACATAAAACAGCTATACAACAACCTAATACACACATAATAAAACCTACACACAGACACACTCTCTCATACACAGTCACATAAAACAGCTATACAACAACCAAACACATACACACACATAGTAAAACCTACAGACACAGATACACTCTCATAAACAGTCACATAAAACAGCTATACAACAACCTAACACACATAGTAAAACCTACACACAGATACACTCTCATACACAGTCACATAAAACAGCTATACAACAACCTAACACACACATAGTAAAACCTACACACAGACACACTCTCATACACAGTCACATAAAACAGCTATACAACAACCTAACACACACACACACACATACATAGTAAAACCTACATACAGACATGGATACACTGTCATACACAGTCACATAAAACAGCTATACAACAACCTAAAACATACACACACATAGTAAAACCTACACACTGATACACTCTCATACACAGTCACATAAAACAGCTATACAACAACCTACAAACACACACACACAAAGTAAAACCTACAGACACAGATACACTCTCATACACAGTCACATAAAACAGCTATACAACAACCTAACACACACACACATAGGAAAACCTACACACAGACACAGATACACTCTCATACACAGTCACATAAAACAGCTATACAACAATCCAACACACACACAGAGAGTAAAACCTACACACAGATACACTTTTATACAGTCACATACGCACAGAGTAAAACCTACACACAGATACACTTTTATACAGTCACATAAAACATTTATACAACAACCTAACACACACACAGACACACATAGTAAAACCCACAGAGACAGATACACTCTCATACACAATCACATAAAACAGCTATACAACAACCTAACACACACAAATAGTAAACCTACACACAGACACAGATACACTTACATACACAGTCACATAAAACAGCTATACAACAACCTAACACACACACACACACACATAGTAAAACCTACACACAGACACAGATACACTGTCATACACAGTCACATAAAACAGCTATACAACAACCTAACACACACACACATAGTTAAACCTACACACAGACAGAGATACACTCTCATACAGTCACATAAAACAGCTATACAACAACCTAAAACACACACACACACATAGTAAAACCTACACACAGACACATATACACTCTCATACACAGTCACATAAAACAGCTATACAACAACCTAACACACACATATAGTAAAACCTACACACAGACACAGATACACTCTCATACACAGTCCCATAAAACAGCTATACAACAACCTAACACACACACATAGTAAAACCTACACACAGACACAGATACACTCTCATACACAGTCACATAAAACAGCTATACAGCAACCTAACACACACACACACACATAGTAAAACCTGCACACAGATACAGATAGACTCTCATACACAGAGGCCTATTTATGAAATGTCTGTCGGACCTGATCCGACAGTGTGGATCAGTTCCGACAGACATCACTGAATGCCGAGAGCAATACGCTCTCCATATTCAGCATTGCACCAGCAGCTCTTGTGAGCTGCTGGTGCAACGCCACCCCTTGCAGACTCGCAGCCAATCGGCCGCCAGCAGGGGTGTCAATGAATCCGATCGTACTTGATCGGGTTGAATTCCGGCGATTCCTGTCCGCCTCATCAGAGCAGGCGGACAGGGTTATGGAGCAGCGGTCTCGCCAGAAACACGGGGCGTCAAGCTCCATTCGGAGCTTGATATATAGGCCCCACAGTCACATAAAACAGCTGTACAGCAACCTAAGATGCACACATAGTAAAACCTACAGACACAGATTCACTCTCATACATAGTCACATAAAACAGCTATACAACAACCTAACACTTACACACACATAGTAAAACCTACACACAGACACAGATACACTCTCATACACAGTCACATAAATCAGCTATACAATAACCTAACACACACACACACGCATAGTAAAACCTACACACAGACACAGATACAATCTCATACACAGTTGCATAAAACAGCTATACAACAACCTAAAACACACACACATAGTAAAACGTACACACAGTTTCACTCTCATACACAGTCACATAAAACAGCTATACAATAACCTAACACACACACATAGTAAAACCTACATACAGACACAGATACACTCTTATACAAAGTCACACATAACAGCTATACAATAACCTAATGCACACACACACACATAGTAAAACCTACAGACACAGATACACTCTCATACACAGTCACATAAAACAGTTATACAACAACCCAAACCACACACACACACACATAGTAAAACCTACACACAGATACACTCTCATACACAGTCACATAAAATAGCTATACAACAACCTAACAAACAAACACACATAGTAAAACCTACACACATACACAGATACACTCTCATACACAGTCACATAAAACAGCTATACAACAACCTAACACACACACACACATAGTAAAACCTACACACAGACACAGATACACTCTCATACACAGTCACATATAACAGCTATACAACAATCTAACACACACACACATAATAAAACCTACACACAGATAGACTCTCATACACAGTCACATAAAACAGCTAATACAACAACCTAACACACACACATAGTAAAACCTACACACAGATACACTCTCATACACAGTCACATAAAACAGCTATACAATAACCTAACACACACACATAGTAAAACCTACACACATACACACTCTCATACACAGTCACATAAAACAGCTATACAACAACCTAACACACACAGTAAAACCTACACACAGATACACTCTCATACACAGTCACATAAAACAGCTATACAATAACCTAACACACACACACACACATAGTAAAACCTACAAACATACACACTCTCATACACAGTCACATAAAACATCTTTACAACAACCTAACACACACACACAGTAAAACCTACACACAGACACAGATACACTCTCATACACAGTCACATAAAACAGCTATACAATAACCTAACACACACACATAGTAAAACCTAGACACAGATACACTCTTATACATAGTCACATAAAACAGCTATACAACAACCTAAAACACACACACACATACATAGTAAAACCTACACACAGGTACACTCTCATACACAGTCACATAAAACAGCTATACAACAACCTAACAAACACACACACACACACATAGTAAAACCTACAGACACAGATACACTCTCATACACAGTCACATAAAACAGCTATACAACAACCTAACACACACACACAAAGGAAAACCTACACACAGACACAAATACACTCTCATACACAGTCACATAAAACAGCTATACAACAACGTAATGCACACAGACATAATAAAACCTACACACAGATAGACTCTCATACACAGTCATATAAAACAGCTATACAACAACCTAACACACACACACACACATAAGCAAACCTACACACAGACACAGATACACTCTCATACACAGTCACATAAAACAGCTATACAACAACCTAACACACACACACACACACACACACACATAGTAAAACCTACACACAGATACAGATACACTCTCACACACAGTCACATAAAACAGCTATACAACAACGTAATGCACACAGACATAATAAAACCTACACACAGATAGACTCTCATACACAGTCATAAAACAGCTATACAACAACCTAACACACACACACACACACATACGAAAACCTACACACAGACACAGATACACTCTCATACACAGTCACATAAAACAGCTATACAACAACCTAACACACAGACACACACACATAGTAAAACCTACACACAGATACAGATACACTCTCACACACAGTCACATAAAACAGCTATACAATACGCACACACATAGAGGGTCTGTGTATACTAGGGGGTAGATTTATCAAATGTCGGGCAGACATGATCTGCTGTAGCCTGTGAAGTGACGCCCCCTGCATATTCACGGCCAATCGGAATGATGAGATAAGGAATGATGAGATAAGGAATGATGAGATAAGGAGCAGCGATCTTACCGGGGGTAGATTTTAGCATCCTTGATAAATCTACCCCTAGGACTGCAGCTGTGTGTACCGATTGTGTTGAATGGGAATATTCTTGTCTGCATATATTAGTGTGTAATTGTATACACACCAGCCAGAGCATGGCAAGGTGAAGACCGGCTGGCGACACACAGTAAGCCGTACCTACTAGCGATGTGAGACTATGACCTCTAGTCAAAAAGACTCACCGCAGGTTTGCTTTACTGCGCATTGTATATTCATGCAAATTGCTGCAAGTTTTAAAACATTTTTTTCTAATTTTCTGTAAATTCTTTCCCCTGAAACTTAAAGGGATATGAAACTCACAATTTTTCTTTTGTGATTCAGATAGAGAATGTTATTTTAAACAACTTACTAATTTACTTCTATTATCAAATTTTCTTCATTCTCTTGGCATCTTTTGTTGAAAAGTAGGGAGGTAATCTCAGGAGCATGCACATGTCTTGAGCACTATATGGCAGCAGTTTTGCAAAAATGTTATCCATAAGCAGGAGCACTAGATTGCAGCGCTATTTCCTGTTATGTGGTGCTCCATGCGACTAACTAGGTATCTCTTCAACACAGAATATCATGAGAACAAAGCAAATTTGACAATAGAAGTAAATTGGAAACTTTTTTAAAATGGTATTCTCTGTCTGAATCACAGAAGAGCATTTTTGTGTTTATATCCCTTTAAAGTGAATGTAAATTTTGATTCTAAAGTGCCCGGTTTTTAAAAATTCAAATAAAAACAGGGGCACTTTAATTCATCAAAATTTACATTTCACTCCTGTTGAGAAAAAAAAACTTTTTTTTAATCTTCACAGCAGCTCCAGCTTCCTCCAGTCGTCACAAAGCCTCTTCCTGGGTCTAAAATGAGGAATCCGGCTTCCTCCAATCACGGCGTTGAATCAGACACTGATTCCCCCGGGAGGGAAGCCGTGATTGGAGGATGACCTATCCATCATTTCTGACGTCAGAAATGGCTTGCATCGACCGGAGGAAGCTGGAGCGGCTGTCAAGTTTAAAAGGTAAGTTTTTTTTTCACAACTTGGAGTGAAATGTAAATTTTGATGAATTAAAGTGCCCCTGTTTTTAATCAAATTTTTAAAAACCGGGCACTGTAGCATTAAAATTTACATTCACTTTAAGGGGTCCTGTGTGTGCCAAGAGACAAAACAGATGAAATCTTGAATTGAATAAGAAATAAAATGACGTATGAGGTATATAGAAGTACTTGCTGTCTGGCGCTATTTCCTCTATTGATTGCAATAATGCACGTTAGGAAGTAGGTGGAGAAGATTTGCAGCTCGAATCCAAGCGTTTGTATTCTTGCTTGCTTTTTGAATAACAATCCAAGCCTATATGGCTGCCTAAGGCATGAAATATTGCAGCCACGTATATTTTTTCCTGGAACATTTCACCCATAGGGAATGATTTTTCATTGTCTGTCCGACATGATAGGCTGTAGTGTATCATGTCCGCTAGACATCGCTGAATGCAGACAGCATAAGATGTCTGCATTTATCATTGCACAAGCAGTTCTAGTGAACTGCTTGTGCAATGCTGCCCCCTGCCAATCGGCCACTAGCAAGGGGTGTCAATCAACCCGATCGTATAGGATAGGGTGGATTGATGTCCGTAGCCTGGAGGCAGCGGTCCAGTTAAGTCTTAAGACCACTGCTTCATAACTGCTGTGTCCGGTGAGCCTGAAACATTGGCATCAGGGGCCATTGGGCCCTTGATAAATCGGCCCCAATGTCCAAGGATCTGCATATATATCAGCTGGAACACGGGACTTGGCAGGTTTGCTTGATTTTGAATAGGCGCCTATATATAAATATATATATTCCAGTTTGCGTACTTCTTGCGCCCCTGGGCATTTAGTTATTGTTGTTTATTAAATGTTTACAATCCTTACAAACTGCTTTATTGAACCCTGCACCCCATTTTTTTCTTACAATTTTACAGCTTTTTAACTTTTACAGCTTTACAGCATTTGTTTTTTACGAGTTTACAACACTTTTTATGACATGTCTGACAAAGGGACCTTAGTGTCCTGAAAACTTGACGTTTCTTGTTCTTTGGGTTATGTATTAAAGATATCACCAGCATTATTTATTTATTTAGTTATGTATTTATTGTTGCAAAAGGATGTATGCTTTCAGGTAACGCTCTGTAAGGCCCAGGACATAGCAAAGAGTTTTCACGTTATTCCTACGGTTGCCACACAGTATTGTTATGGTGTAGGTCAAAGTTGAAAATAAAGATTAAGGGGCAGATTTATCAAGCCCTTTTTTTCCGGCAAGACCGCTGCTCCATAACTTGCCCGCCTGCTCTGAGGCCGTGGACAGAAATCAACCCGATCGAATACGATCTGACTGATTAACACCCCCTGCTAGCGGCCGATTGGTCGTAAACCTGCAGGGGGCGGCATTGCACAAGCAGTTCACAAGAACTGCTGGTGCAATGATAAATGCCGACAGCGTATGCTGTCGGCATTTATCGATGTGCAGCGGACATAATACACTGCATCATATCATGTCCGCTCGCACTATGTTAAATATACCCCAAAACATAGAATTTGTAGAGCTCTCCGGAGCAGGGCCCTCTTCCGCCTGTACTAGATGTGTTTAGTTTTGTTATGTTTTGTATTTTATCACAAATCCTTGTCATTGTACCCAGCGCTACGGAATTTGGCGGTGCTATACAAATAGATGATAATAATAATAATACATAATAATAATTTAAGATGCTTTAAATGGATAGGAAAGTCAAAATGAAACTTGCATTATTCAGATAAAGCATGTCATTTTGAGACACTTTTAAATTAACTTTGATTTTAAATGTGCTTTGTCCTCTTGGTATCCGTTGTTTGGAAAGGAATACGCACATATCCTACACTAGTTGGAGCTGCTGCTAATTGGTGCCTGCACACAGTTGTCTTTTGTGTTCAGCTAGCGGCCAGTAGTGCAATGCTGTTCCTTCAGCAAAGGATAACAAGAGAACAAATTTGATAATGGAAGTCAATTGGGAAGTTGTTTAAAATTGTATGTTCTATCCAAATCATGAAAGTAAATTTTGGAGTTTCCTGTCCCTTTAATGGTCAAACCTCTCAGTGTATTGCAATCTAATTTTAAAGAAATTATCTGTTAAAATCAGTCCTATCTGCTTTAATTCCTGATTAATCGTGTATAATTATTTATGCAAATGAATGCTAATGAGCTTGTCCAGTATTTCTATCCAGTTGGCAACCCCATCGTTCTTGAACAGATATAGCAGCATGGAGCTCACATGAAGAGTTGCCCCCACATCATTTAATTAATTTACTGATAACGTAACATAGTGCGTCACTGTGCGCTTATATTTGATCTCTCACTTACCCAATCACTAACCTGCGCTCCTGCTTTTTACTCCCCTTTTCTATTGTCTGTGTATTCCCCATGTGTCTAGTTTTGTTCCCCTTTTATCCCTTTATCACATTCACATTATAGAGCTTCCATAGCTAGTGAAATGTTCTTGTTTTTTTCCTCTACTCCCAGTGCTGGTGAGCTACGAAACAAACAATGCCAAGTTGGCACTGCCAGCCTCACTTGCTGTATGGAGATCAGCGTAGGGCCGAGGTGTACAAGTGTGTGTGCAGACTCAGTGATGGGGATGTGTAGGTATGTTCTGTAGGAGGGGAAGATGCAACACATTGCCTCAGGGTCCTATGTCCTCATCTGTGATACAAGCCTGGAACAGTGTGCAATTGTTAGGCCATGACTTTGTGAGAGCAATATTCTTTAGCTGCTGTCTTCCATGGTGAGCAAGGATATAAAGTCACTTATTACTGACATTCTCAGAGACGGGGGATGGGCTGAGAACACAACTGCATTGACATTTTGGTTAAACTGAAGTCCTTTGTGTGACACAGTCACCCAACCAGTCAGTTTCTCAACCGATGAGAGTCTGGCTGCAAATTAAAGTGATATTTTTTTGTACAAAAAAAGACTATGCCAATGTGACTGACTTCCACTGATAGCTAAAGTTGCTCCTATAAAGAGACACAACATTTAACATATATCTGATGATTTGGGAATGAAGCAGTGACAGTTATAACTTATTTTCTATGAAATCTCACGCAGTCTGATGCCCACCTTTTTTGGCAGAGGCAGCAAGTGAATAAGTGTGACCTCCTTTCACAAATGTGTCCCCCATAGATCTAACAGGTCTTTCTTGTTATTATTGGGTTGTTAGGAATATGAACATCAATCACATTTTAGCTGATACACTGCATCTCCCAATATTTATACGACCAATGAGAACCTTTGTTGTTATTAAGCCTTCCTAAATATCACTCATGTTGGAACAGCTCCGCAATGATCTTTAAATCTCTAATACCTGAGGACTGTGTGTCCCCCCCCCCACCCTCCGGAGACAACGCAGGCTTTTGTCCTGAGGGCAGGCCGCTTGCATATAGACCTTCCATTGTCCTGCCTTATTGGCGTAGCTTAGTTAGGCCGAAAGCCTGCACAATGAAATCTTACATACAGTAAAAAGGGGACATTAAAAAACTCTCGACAATAAGTCTTGTGTTTAAAAAAAAAAGGAGCAATGAAAGTTTGATAAGGGATACAGAACCCCCCCTCTCCTCTCCTCCCTCCCCGTGATTGAAAACACTGAATATCTTTCTAGGCCTGGCTTGCTGGCTCTTTTTTCTTGATTTTCGGCTTGCTTTGTGTGTACACTCTTTGTTCGTTCCAGGTGAACCGAAATCATGTGATATGAAAGGGGGACAGAGAGGGTTATTATAAAGGGTTTTCGGGCTCTGCCGAGGGCTGTCAGAGAGGAGATGCAAGCTTGGGGGAAGCATATCTATCTGCCTGTAGGGTCACGTCTTCTGCTCTACGCAGAACATCATTTAGTCTCAGCAATGACTAACTCTTTTTACCATGGATATCCCTTATGTCATATAGGACAGTTATTGTGAGTGAAATGTAGTAATCGTACAGGGACATGTGTTGGGTACTGAACGGCTTGTCTAGAAGAGGGACACATGTTAACCATACTACTGCCTGGAGATTACCTGCTTGTTGTGAGGGATGTGGATATGTTGGATACACAACCTAATTTATCATCTTGAAGTGTATTGGATGAGTGTGATGTACCTTTAACACTGTGATTAGGACAAATGCACCTTAATTCCAGAAAGGATACTACAGAATCTGGGTGCTACCTACCTGGAACATGACTGAAGCAGGTGGACTTTACCTCTGTAGGAACTTGCAATGAGG
The DNA here is from genome assembly GCF_027579735.1 of Bombina bombina. Classification (NCBI taxonomy): domain Eukaryota; kingdom Metazoa; phylum Chordata; class Amphibia; order Anura; family Bombinatoridae; genus Bombina; species Bombina bombina. The sequence goes on from NC_069505.1 coordinate 417,788,030, forward strand.
TAACTCACTAGACTGTTAACTATATGAGTAGTGAACTAGTTAGTGACCTGTTTAGGCTCTGGCACATGGGCCAGTTACATACAAGTGGTTTGCAAGACCCTCAATGTAACCAAGGTGGGAGGAGACTTAGCACATGTAATGTGCGTTTGTCTGAGCACTTACTCATGGACGGTGATACTTGTACTATATATACATGCCCTTTTATTTTGTCTTCGTGTTTCTAGTTGTACAGTTTGGTTGTATATAACTTGGGAGTCGTTATAATGCAGAGTATATATAAACGTTTAGATCCATATTGCAGAACCTATAGTCTTCTGTATATAGTCTTTGTTGTTCTTTGAGGCAGATAGGAACATATAAATTTAGCCAACCCCCCCCCCCCATCCTGAATTCCTCTATCTTTCCTGTTGATGACAGGGAGTAATCTTGAGCCATTATATACACTCTGTGATCAAAGTATAATAATTTAGACTGAGGGAGGATCATTCTATACCCCCTCCCTGCTATATACACCTGCTGTTAACCCCTGCACAGCCATACTAAAAGCTTTGATGCATTTGTCCTCCAATCAGCTGTGGCATAAATTTAATTAGCTTTTTTAACCCAGATAAAACTTACTTATGTTTATCCTATAATCAGAATACCCCTCTCCCTCAGATTTTTTTGTTCTTTACAAACAACCTCATTAGTCACATAACCTCCATTTGCCCCTCCACTCATTAGAACAAGTTAATTTGTCCTCCCTGCAATAGACTCACTTCCCCACCTAGATCAGTCTTTCCTGCCGCCTACCCTCTGAGAACAGAGTCCCTTGTCCCCCTTTTGTCAAACTCCATGAACATGACATCCCCTCAGATCAGTCACTTGCCCCCCCTTAAATCAGTCACTTGCCCCCCTCAGATCAGTCACTTGCCCCCTCATATCAATCACTTCCCCTTAGAGCAGTCATTTGCCCCTTCAGATCAGTAAATTGCCTCCTCAGATTAGTCACTCCCCCTCTAGATCATCAGTCACTTGTGCCCCTCAGATCAGTCACTCTCCCCCCTCAGATCAGACTCACTTGTCCCCATGAACATCACCCCCTCCCTCAGATCAGACTCACTTGTCCCACTCAGGTCAGGTCTGACTCACTAGTCCCCCTCAGGTCAGGTCTGACTCCCTTGTCACCCTCAGATAAGATACACTTGTCCCCCCTTAGATCAAACTCGCTTTTCACCCTCAGACCAGACTCACTTGTAACCTTCAGATCAGACTCACTTGTCACCCTCAGATCAGACTCACTTGTCACCCTCAGATCAGACTCACTTGTCACCCTCGGATCACTCACTTGTCACCCTCAGATCAGACTCACTTCCCCCCTCAGGTCAGGTTTGACTCACTTGTCACCCTCAGATAAGATACATTTGTACCCCCCCCCCAGATCAGACTCGCTTTTCACCCTCAGACCAGACTCACTTTTCCCCTCAGATAGGACTCACTTTTCACCCTCAGGCCATACTCACTTTTCCTCCTGAGATCAGACTCAATTTTCCCCTCAAATAAGACTCACTTTTCACCCTCAGATCAGACTCACTTTTTCCCCTGAGATCAGACTCACTTGTCACCCTCAGATCAGACTCACTTGTTCCTCTCAGGCCATACTCACTTGTCACCCTCAGATAAGACTCACTTTTCACCCTCAGGCCATACTCACTCTTTGCCTTGAGATCAGACTCACTTGTTACCCTCAAATCAGACTCACTTGTCCCCCCTCAGGTCTGACTCACTTGTCCCCCTCAGGTCTGACTCACTTGTCACCCTCTGACCAGACTCACTTGTCCCCTCAGATCAGACTCACTTGTCCCCCTCAGTTCTGACTCAATAGTTCCCCTTAGATCAGACTCACTTGTCACCCTCAGATCAGACTCACTTATCCCCTTCATATCAGACTTACTTATCCCCCTCAGGTCAGGTCTGACTCACTTGTCCCCCTCAGATCAGAGTCACTTGTCACCCTCAGATCAGACTCACTTGTCACCTTCATATCAGACTCATTTGTCCCCCCCCCCCCAGGTCAGGTCTGACTCACTTGTCCCCCTCAGATCAGACTCACTTGTCCCCTTCAGATCAAACTCACTTGTCCCCTTCAAATCAAACTCACTTGTGCCCCTAAGATCAGACTCACTTGTCCCCTTCAGATCAGTCACTTGTCCCATTCAGATCAATCAATTGTCCCCTTCAGATCAGAGTCACTTGCACCCCCAGATTGCACCCCATGTTAATTCCTGTTGCCACAAGAACAAACCATTAACACCATTTTCCAGGACAAACACACATTGGTGCCCTAATAAAATGGAGCATTTCCCCCCGCTAGACTGTACTGTTAATGTCACACAGATTTGTTCCATGCCCCTATACAATAACACTTTGTCCCCATTATCACAAGTACCTGCTGTGTTTCTGTGTGATTTATTATTTTTGTGCTTTTCTATCTTTAAAGGGACAGTAAAGTCAAAACTAAACTTTCATGATTCAGATAGGGCAGCAATTTTAAACAACTTTCCAATTTACTTTTATCATCAAATTTGCTTTGTTCCCTTGGTGGTATTTTTGAAAAGCTAAACTTAGCTAGGCTCGTACTGATTTCTAAACAGTTGAAAACCGCCTCCTAGCGCAGAGCATTTTGAAAGTTTGTCACAGTTAGACTGTGCTAGATCACATGTGTCATATAGATAACATTGTGCTCACTCCCGTGAAGTTATTTAGGAGTCTTCACTGATTGACTACACTGCATGTCTGTCAAAGGCACTTAGATAAGGAGGTTTTCTGCAAAGGCTTAGATACAAGGTAATCGCAGAGGTAAAAAGTATATTAATATAACTGTGTTGGTTATGCAAAAACGGGGAATGGGTAATAAAGGGATTATCTATCTTTTTAAATAAGAAAAATGTTGGTGTAGACTGTCCCTTTAAATAATATTTATCATTTTACTCCGCACTTTACTTTCCTCTAATAAATACTTGTTAAAGGGACATTAAACACTAATAAATTATACATATAATGATGTATTTAAAGCACAGATTAGCCTGAGAATAATGCACATTTTTATAATTATGTTAGTTGTTTAAATAATTGAAGATATAAGTGTAAAGTTTTAGTGTCTATAAAGCAATTGGACATGTTGTAACCTAGGTTTCTTGTCTGCTGAGGCTGCTTAGGGGCCGTTATGAATAAGTCACTGCAGTGTGCAAACAATGGCTGTGTACGATATAGCAGTGTTTGTTATCTGGCATTTGGTTTGCTTACATATTTGTGTGTTGTGTTGTAAATTTGCCACTGAATTTACAATGTTAATTTTTTGCTTAAAAAATGTTTAGGTTAAAAAAGTTGGTTAAATTAAACAGGAAATGCAAAAGTAAGTGTATTCATTAAAAGGCCATAAAAAATGAAAGAAAAAAATATGTGTTATTAAAAAAAAAAAGAATACAGTGTCCCTTTAGTGTAGCTTACAAAATAGCACCTTGTGTGCGCCACAGACTAGCGCTTTTTAATGCTGATTGATTACATACTGTAGTTAGCACTGCGCTGTTGGCGCTCCACAAATAATAGTACAGACAGACACACGTGTTGGCAGTGGTTAAACACAGTATGTTTGTAATGTGCCTATACACACAACATATTGTATGTTGCCAACAGTATACTCCTGTATACAGACTGGTATAGGCTGCGGGTGTGCATCTGTTGCCAGTAGTGTACTCAGTGCATGTATACAGACTCTTATAGGCTGCGGGTCTGCACCTGTTGCCAGTAGTGTACTCAGTGCATGTATACAGACTGGTATAGGCTGCGAGTGTGCATCTGTTGCTAGTAGTGTACTCAGTGCATGTATACAGACTGTTATAGGCTGCGGGTCTGCATCTGCTGCTAGTAGTGTACTCAGTGCATGTATACAGACTGCTATAGGCTGCGAGTGTGCATCTGTTGCTAGTAGTGTACTCAGTGCATGTATACAGACTGGTATAGGCTGCGAGTGTGCACCTGTTGCTAGTAGTGTACTCAGTGCATGTATACAGACTGGTATAGGCTGCGTGTCTGCATCTGTTGCCAGTAGTGTACTCAGTGCATGTATACAGACTGGTATAGGCTGCGTGTCTGCATCTGTTGCCAGTAGTGTACTCAGTGCATGTATACAGACTGCTATAGGCTGCGAGTGTGCATCTGTTGCTAGTAGTGTACTCAGTGCATGTATACAGACTGCTATAGGCTGCGAGTGTGCACCTGTTGCTTGTAGTGTACTCAGTGCATGTATACAGACTGGTATAGGCTGCGTGTCTGCATCTGTTACCAGTAGTGTACTCAGTGCATGTATACAGACTGCTATAGGGTAAGCTAAACCCCACCCCACCCTCACTAACGCAACATTGTTGCCACTTCACAGCAGCACACTCCTAAGGGCCTTAATTATTATGTTGGTTCCAGGCTATGCTGCCCTCCACTGTCTGACTGATATAGACTGTGCTCTGTACCTATTGTCAGCAATGTATTAAGTGCATATATACAGACTGATATAGACTGTGCTCTGTATCTATTGTCAGCAATGTATTAAGTGCATATATACAGGCTGGTATAGACTGTGCTCTGTACCTATTGTCAGCAATGTATTAAGTGCATATATACAGGCTGGTATAGACTGTGCTCTGTATCTATTGTCAGCAATGTATTAAGTGCATATATACAGACTGGTATAGACTGTGCTCTGTATCTATTGTCAGCAATGTATTAAGTGCATATATACAGACTGGTATAGACTGTGCTCTGTATCTATTGTCAGCAATGTATTAAGTGCATATATACAGACTGATATAGACTGTGCTCTGTACCTATTGTCAGCAATGTATTAAGTGCATATATACAGACTGATATAGACTGTGCTCTGTATCTATTGTCAGCAATGTATTAAGTGCATATATACAGGCTGGTATAGACTGTGCTCTGTATCTATTGCCAGCAATGTATTAAGTGCATATATACAGACTGATATAGACTGTGCTCTGTACCTATTGTCAGCAATGTATTAAGTGCATATATACAGACTGATATAGACTGTGCTCTGTACCTATTGTCAGCAATGTATTAAGTGCATATATACAGACTGGTATAGACTGTGCTCTGTATCTATTGCCAGCAATGTATTAAGTGCATATATACAGACTGGTATAGACTGTGCTCTGTATCTATTGTCAGCAATGTATTAAGTGCATATATACAGACTGGTATAGACTGTGCTCTGTACCTATTGTCAGCAATGTATTAAGTGCATATATACAGACTGGTATAGACTGTGCTCTGTACCTATTGTCAGCAATGTATTAAGTGCATATATACAGACCAGTGATGTGCAGTCACTAGAGGCAGGTGAGGCAGTGCTTCACCTCTCATATGGGCAAAAATATATTTTTTTTTATTGGCTTTAAAAAAAAAATTGTAAATTTTTTCCCCCAGCATTTTTTTTTCTCACAGCTATATGTTGTGCAATGAAGAGGCACAATCAGGTCTGCCCACCATTACACAACATGCTGCGCCATCTACTGGATGCAAGTGGTTAAGATCATTGCATGGCTCATTAACTGCTTATTTGAGGCAGTCCTATTTGGGCTGAACCAATCCAGTGAGAGGCATTAGTAAGTGGAACATAGGGTTGGGGCTGGATGTTAAATCATATAAAACAAAACAAAAAAACGCAAAAAAACAACTTCTCATATATTTTGTTGCTGTCCTGTGAACCTGCTAGCTTTGCTAAAGTGAAAAAGAGAGTTCTGTTCTTCCCCTCTAAGTGCAGTGGAATGTGCCGCTGTCACTTCCTGAATCCTTACAGAGCAGGAGAGAGGCACAGAGAGCAGTGTTTCACCCACATCTTATTAAAGTAAGATTTTACTGATAGGGATTCTGTTAGTGAAAATGATAATTTAATGAATGTGGTTTAGTGTTTGTTTACTCTTTTATAGCAGGGTCGTTTTTGTATTTTGTTTACTCAAACTTTACACCCACTAACTTAGCAGCTTGCCTCTGTACTTCACACTAAATTATAGACTAATTTTCTGAAATCTCTGTAGCTCTGCTGTGTGTGTGTGTGTGTGTGTGTGTCTCTCTCTATCTATCCATCTCTCTCCTTATGTGTTGTTCTCCCCCATGGTCTCTTTCTCTCTCTGTCTCTCTTCCTCCCCCTCTGACTCTCATCCCTTATGTAATGAAAGAATCTATAAGCATAATTTGCAGCATTAAAGTAAAAAGTATGTTTTAAACATATTTTAATGGGCATGGATTTCTAGATCTCATAATCAGAGCAAGCATTGTGTTATCTGGCAAGTGTTTCTGTTACAATCCTTTTAGACTAAAATCAGATGTTTACTAAGTTGACCAGTTTTCCAAGACACCATTTAAAGGGACATGAAACCCATATGAAACCCATATGCAAATTTAAATAACTTTCCAATTTACATCTAATATCTAATTTTCTTTATTCTTTTGATGTCCTTTGTTGAAAATCATATCTAAATATGCTCAGTAGCTGCTGATTGGTGGCTGCACATAGATACCTCATGTGATTGGCTCACCCATGTGCATTGCTATTTCTTCAACAAAGGATATCTAAAGAATGAAGGCGTATCCTAGCCACTGCCTCACCATCCTCTGACGTCACTGCACGTCACTGATACAGACTGATATAGACTGTGCTCTGTATCTATTGTCAGCAATGTATTAAGTGCATATATACAGACTGGTATAGACTGTGCTCTGTACCTATTGTCAGCAATGTATTAAGTGCATATATTCAGACTGATATAGACTGTGCTCTGTATCTATTGTCAGCAATGTATTAAGTGCATATATACAGACTGGTATAGACTGTGCTCTGTACCTATTGTTAGCAATGTATTAAGTGCATATATACAGACTGGTATAGACTGTGCTCTGTATCTATTGTCATCAATGTATTAAGTGCATATATACAGACTGGTATAGACTGTGCTCTGTATCTATTGTCAGCAATGTATTAAGTGCATAGATACAGACTGGTATAGACTGTGCTCTGTATCTATTGTCAGCAATGTATTAAGCGCATATATACAGACTGGTATAGACTGTGCTCTGTATCTATTGTCAGCAATGTATTAAGTGCATATATACAGACTGGTATAGACTGTGCTCTGTATCTATTGTCAGCAATGTATTAAGTGCATATATACAGACTAGGGTTGCACCGATACCATTTTTTTATGACCGAGTACAAGTACCGATACTTTTTTTCAAATACTCACCGATACCAATTACCGATACTTTTTTTTAATGTCATGTGACAGTTTACCAAGCACAATACAGACTAATTATTTAAGATTCCTTCTTTATAATTATAAAGGACTGTAATTCAAAAGACAATATGAAATAATAAAAGTTTTATTTGTCACAAAGTTCACTAAACATGTTTATAAATAAAAAGTATTACAATAAAATATTACATTTAAAGGGGTGATGCAATTGGGTTGTAGGGCTGTTATATAACATCAATCTGACATTTGTATGGAGGTTCGACTCTAAGTTGAACAGTCTTTAACTTTCCACACTACTGCATGGGGCAGAAAGATATTTTTGGGCCATTTTAGCCAGAGCTGGAAATCTGTTTATTAACTGCCCAGTACTTCAGGGGTTTGTCTGAACTCAGTGCATGTATACAGACTGGTATAGGCTGCGTGTCTGCATCTGTTGCCAGTAGTGTACTCAGTGCATGTATACAGACTGGTATAGGCTGCGTGTCTGCATCTGTTGCCAGTAGTGTACTCAGTGCATGTATACAGACTGCTATAGGCTGCGAGTGTGCATCTGTTGCTAGTAGTGTACTCAGTGCATGTATACAGACTGCTATAGGCTGCGAGTGTGCACCTGTTGCTTGTAGTGTACTCAGTGCATGTATACAGACTGGTATAGGCTGCGTGTCTGCATCTGTTACCAGTAGTGTACTCAGTGCATGTATACAGACTGGTATAGGCTGCGTGTCTGCATCTGTTGCCAGTAGTGTACTCAGTGCATGTATACAGACTGCTATAGGGTAAGCTAAACCCCACCCCACCCTCACTAACGCAACATTGTTGCCACTTCACAGCAGCACACTCCTAAGGGCCTTAATTATTATGTTGGTTCCAGGCTATGCTGCCCTCCACTGTCTGACTGATATAGACTGTGCTCTGTACCTATTGTCAGCAATGTATTAAGTGCATATATACAGACTGATATAGACTGTGCTCTGTACCTATTGTCAGCTATGTATTAAGTGCATATATACAGACTGATATAGACTGTGCTCTGTATCTATTGTCAGCAATGTATTAAGTGCATATATACAGGCTGGTATAGACTGTGCTCTGTACCTATTGTCAGCAATGTATTAAGTGCATATATACAGGCTGGTATAGACTGTGCTCTGTATCTATTGTCAGCAATGTATTAAGTGCATATATACAGACTGGTATAGACTGTGCTCTGTATCTATTGTCAGCAATGTATTAAGTGCATATATACAGACTGGGGTTGCACCGATACCATTTTTTTATGACCGAGTACAAGTACCGATACTTTTTTTCAAATACTCACCGATACCAATTACCGATACTTTTTTTTAATGTCATGTGACAGTTTACCAAGCACAATACAGACTAATTATTTAAGATTCCTTCTTTATAATTATAAAGGACTGTAATTCAAAAGACAATATGAAATAATAAAAGTTTTATTTGTCACAAAGTTCACTAAACATGTTTATAAATAAAAAGTATTACAATAAAATATTACATTTAAAGGGGTGATGCAATTGGGTTGTAGGGCTGTTATATAACATCAATCTGACATTTGTATGGAGGTTCGACTCTAAGTTGAACAGTCTTTAACTTTCCACACTACTGCATGGGGCAGAAAGATATTTTTGGGCCATTTTAGCCAGAGCTGGAAATCTGTTTATTAACTGCCCAGTACTTCAGGGGTTTGTCTGAACGAGGTCCTACAATAATACAAATAGCAGCAATTTGTATTGTCAGAACAGTAGTAAACAATTTTTAGTTTAGTCTCCACTCCAGTTTAAAATGAAATGGGAATATGCAGTTTGAAAAAACACCACAAGATAGCATATGGGTAGGAAGTGGAGGTATCGGTTTAAGTATTGGTGCATTTGCACGAGTACAAGTACTCATGCAAATACTTGGTATCGGTATCGGTGCAACCCTAATACAGACTGATATAGACTGTGCTCTGTACCTATTGTCAGCAATGTATTAAGTGCATATATACAGACTGATATAGACTGTGCTCTGTATCTATTGTCAGCAATGTATTAAGTGCATATATACAGACTGATATAGACTGTGCTCTGTATCTATTGTCAGCAATGTATTAAGTGCATATATACAGACTGGTATAGACTGTGCTCTGCACCTATTGTCAGCAATGTATTAAGTGCATATATACAGACTGATATAGACTGTGCTCTGTATCTATTGTCAGCAATGTATTAAGTGCATATATACAGACTGATATAGACTGTGCTCTGTATCTATTGTCAGCAATGTATTAAGTGCATATATACAGACTGGTATAGACTGTGCTCTGCACCTATTGTCAGCAATGTATTAAGTGCATATATACAGACTGGTATAGACTGTGCTCTGCACCTATTGTCAGCAATGTATTAAGTGCATATATACAGACTGGTATAGACGGTGCTCTGTATCTATTGTCAGCAATGTATTAAGTGCATATATACAGACTGGTATAGACTGGGATCTGCATATATTGTCAGCAAAGTACTCAGTGCATGTGCACAGACTGGTATAGACTGGGCTCTGTATCTATTGCCAGCAATGTATTAAGTGCATATATACAGACTGATATAGACTGTGCTCTGTACCTATTGTCAGCAATGTATTAAGTGCATATATACAGACTGATATAGACTGTGCTCTGTACCTATTGTCAGCAATGTATAAAGTGCATAGATACAGACTGGTATAGACTGTGCTCTGTATCTATTGCCAGCAATGTATTAAGTGCATATATACAGACTGGTATAGACTGTGCTCTGTATCTATTGTCAGCAATGTATTAAGTGCATATATACAGACTGGTATAGACTGTGCTCTGCACCTATTGTCAGCAATGTATTAAGTGCATATATACAGACTGGTATAGACTGTGCTCTGTACCTATTGTCAGCAATGTATTAAGTGCATATATACAGACTGGTATAGACTGTGCTCTGTACCTATTGTCAGCAATGTATTAAGTGCATATATACAGACTGATATAGACTGTGCTCTGTATCTATTGTCAGCAATGTATTAAGTGCATATATACAGACTGGTATAGACTGTGCTCTGTACCTATTGTTAGCAATGTATTAAGTGCATATATACAGACTGGTATTGACTGTGCTCTGTATCTATTGTCAGCAATGTATTAAGTGCATATATACAGACTGGTATAGACTGTGCTCTGTATCTATTGTCAGCAATGTATTAAGTGCATATATACAGACTGGTATAGACTGTGCTCTGTATCTATTGTCAGCAATGTATTAAGCGCATATATACAGACTGGTATAGACTGTGCTCTGTATCTATTGTCAGCAATGTATTAAGTGCATATATACAGACTGGTATAGACTGTGCTCTGTATCTATTGTCAGCAATGTATTAAGTGCATATATACAGACTGGTATAGACTGTGCTCTGTACCTATTGTCAGCAATGTATTAAGTGCATATATACAGACTGATATAGACTGTGCTCTGTACCTATTGTCAGCAATGTATTAAGTGCATATATACAGACTGTTATAGACTGTGCTCTGTATCTATTGTCAGCAATGTATTAAGTGCATATATACAGACTGGTATAGACTGTGCTCTGTACCTATTGCCAGCAATGTATTAAGTGCATATATACAGACTGGTATAGACTGTGCTCTGTATCTATTGTCAGCAATGTATTAAGTGCATATATATAGACTGGTATAGACTGTGCTCTGTATCTATTGTCAGCAATGTATTAAGTGCATATATACAGACTGGTATAGACTGTGCTCTGTATCTATTGTCAGCAATGTATTAAGTGCATATATACAGACTGATATAGACTGTGCTCTGTACCTATTGTCAGCAATGTATTAAGTGCATATATACAGACTGGTATAGACTGTGCTCTGTATCTATTGTCAGCAATGTATTAAGTGCATATATACAGACTGATATAGACTGTGCTCGGTATCTATTGTCAGCAATGTATTAAGTGCATATATACAGACTGGTATAGACTGTGCTCTGCACCTATTGTCAGCAATGTATTAAGTGCATATATACAGACTGGTATAGACTGTGCTCTGTATCTATTGCCAGCAATGTAGTAAGTGCATATATACAGACTGGTATAGACTGTGCTCTGCACCTATTGTCAGCAATGTATTAAGTGCATATATACAGACTGGTATAGACTGTGCTCTGCACCTATTGTCAGCAATGTATTAAGTGCATATATACAGACTGGTATAGACTGTGCTCTGCACCTATTGTCAGCAATGTATTAAGTGCATATATACAGACTGGTATAGACTGTGCTCTACACCTATTGCCAGCAATGTATTAAGTGCATATATACAGACTGGTATAGACTGTGCTCTGTATCTATTGTCAGCAATGTATTAAGTGCATATATACAGACTGGTATAGACGGTGCTCTGTATCTATTGTCAGCAATGTATTAAGTGCATATATACAGACTGGTATAGACTGGGATCTGCATATATTGTCAGCAAAGTACTCAGTGCATGTGCACAGACTGGTATAGACTGGGCTCTGCACATATTGCCAGCAATATACTCATTGCTTGTGTACAGACTGGTATAGACTGGGATCTGCACATATTGCCAGTGGTGTACTCACTGGTATAGACTGGGATCTGCACACATTGCCAGCAATATACTCATTGCTTGTGTACAGACTGGTAGAGACTGGGATCTGCACATATTTTGTACGTGCGTTGCCAGTATGCCAATTGCATTTATAGCTTCCTAGTTTATTCAGTCAGGCACGTTTTTATTTTAGATTGAGTTGCATAGAAGGGGTTAGGTACATACTTAAAGGGACACTAAACCAAAAAAATATTCTTTTATGATTCAGATAGAGCAATAATTTTAAGCAACTTTCATAATTTAGTCCTATTATCGATTTTTCTTTGTTCTCTTTGTATATTTATTTGAAAAGCAGTAATGAAAGTTTAGGAGCCGCCCATTTTTGGTTCAGCACCTGGGTAGCTCTTGCTGATTGCTAGCTAAATGTATCTGATATTCTGTCATCTGTAAAAAGCATGGCTGAACAACTCATAACTATTTTACAAACCTGATGATTTTCTAAGGAATAAGCAGTTGGAAAAATAGGTCATATTAATAGGACTCCGGCTTAAAGCTTTATAACTGTCCTTTAGGCGTGACCTTCTTAAGATATTGTGGGTGAGCTGGATATGCCTACAAAATAGTATTGCTAGTACTTATACGGCTGATATAATAGCTAGTATACTGCTAGTAACAGTATAGCAATACATCCTATGAGGGTCAAATCTAAATGGGATGGATCTGTCTGAAACCAAATATGTGACTTTGAGGCTTGTGGTGGTATAAAGATCTTTCAATTAATTGTCAAGAAATTCTGAAGTTTCATCAATATCAATAACAGATCATCAGTAAATCTTCCAAAATTATTTATTTCTGATGTAATTATATATTGGTAATGCAATTATTTATTGGTGATGTAATTAAATATTGGTGATGCAATTATTTATTGGTGATGTAATTATATATTGGTGATGCAATTTTTTATTGGTGATGTAATTATATATTGGTGATGTCATTATTTATTGGTGATGTAATAATGTATTGGTGATGTCATTATATATTGGTGATGTAATAATTTATTGGTGATGTAATTATATATTGGTGATGTATGGATTCCTGTGTGCACAAAGTTGGCATATGAGGTGGACAAACTTTGTCACCATTGCAGTGCCACATTTCTGCAGATAATATAAAAAAGCACACTGTAAAGATTATTCATAATTAGTACAATATTTCAGACAAAAGCCGGCATTTTTAGACACCACTTTAAATGTCTGTTGCCAGAGTGGGTATCAGATGACATGAGCAGAGCCAGGGCATGTCATGGGTGGGGTTGAGCACTGAGCAGAGTCAGGGCGTGTCATGGGTGTTGTTGAGCAAAGTCAGGGCGTGTCATGAGTGGGATTGAGCAAAGTTAGGGCATGTCATGGGTGGGGTTGAGCAGAGTCAGGGCGTGTTATAGGTGGGGTTGAACAAAATCAGGGTGTGTTATAGATGGGGTTGAACAAAGTCAGGGTGTGTCACATTTGTGGGGTTGAACAAAGTCAGGGTGTATCATAGATAGAGTTGAACAGAGCCAAGGCGTGTCATTGGTGGTGTTGAACAGAGTCAGGGTGTGTCATGGGTGAGGTCATTTAGTATCAGGGAGTGTCATGGGTGAAGTTGTTTGGCGTCAGGGAGTGTCATGAGTGAGGTCGTTTGGTGTCAGGGGGTGTCATGAGTGAGGTTATTTGGTGTTAGGGTGTGTCATAAGTGAATTTGTTTGGTGTCAGGGAGTGTCATGGGTGAGGTTATTTACAGGGAGTGCAGAATTATTAGGCAAATGAGTATTTTGACCACATCATCCTCTTTATGCATGTTGTCTTACTCCAAGCTGTATAGGCTCGAAAGCCTACTACCAATTAAGCATATTAGGTGATGTGCATCTCTGTAATGAGAAGGGGTGTGGTCTAATGACATCAACACCCTATATCAGGTGTGCATAATTATTAGGCAACTTCCTTTCCTTTGGCAAAATGGGTCAAAAGAAGGACTTGACAGGCTCAGAAAAGTAAAAAATAGTGAGATATCTTGCAGAGGGATGCAGCACTCTTAAAATTGCAAATCTTCTGAAGCGTGATCATCGAACAATCAAGCGTTTCATTCAAAATAGTCAACAGGGTCGCAAGAAGCGTGTGGAAAAACCAAGGCGCAAAATAACTGCCCATGAACTGAGAAAAGTCAAGCGTGCAGCTGCCAAGATGCCACTTGCCACCAGTTTGGCCATATTTCAGAGCTGCAACAGCAAGGTGGAGTACTGGTTTGGGCTGGTATCATCAAAGATGAGCTTGTGGGGCCTTTTCGGGTTGAGGATGGAGTCAAGCTCAACTCCCAGTCCTACTGCCAGTTTCTGGAAGACACCTTCTTCAAGCAGTGGTACAGGAAGAAGTCTGCATCCTTCAAGAAAAACATGATTTTCATGCAGGACAATGCTCCATCACACGTGTCCAAGTACTCCACAGCGTGGCTGGCAAGAAAGGGTATAAAAGAAGAAAATTTAATGACATGGCCTCCTTGTTCACCTGATCTGAACCCCATTGAGAACCTGTGGTCCATCATCAAATGTGAGATTTACAAGGAGGGAAAACAGTACACCTCTCTGAACAGTGTCTGGGAGGCTGTGGTTGCTGCTGCACGCAATATTGATGGTGAACAGATCAAAACACTGACAGAATCCATGGATGGCAGGCTTTTGAGTGTTCTTGCAAAGAAAGGTGGCTATATTGGTCACTGATTTGTTTTTGTTTTGTTTTTGAATGTCAGAAATGTATATTTGTGAATGCTGAGATGTTATATTGGTTTCACTGGTAAAAATAAATAATTGAAATGGGTATATATTTGTTTTTTTGTTAAGTTGCCTAATAATTATGCACAGTAATAGTCACCTGCACACACAGATATCCCCCTAAAATAGCTATAACTAAAAACAAACTAAAAACTACTTCCAAAACTATTCAGCTTTGATATTAATGAGTTTTTTTGGGTTCATTGAGAACATGGTTGTTGTTCAATAATAAAATTAATCCTCAAAAATACAACTTGCCTAATAATTCTGCACTCCCTGTAGTGTCAGGTTGTGTCATGGGTGAGGTTATTTGGTGTGAGCATGTGTCATAGGGGAGATTGTTTGGTGTCAGGGTGTGCTATAGGTAAGGTTGTTTGGTATCAGCGTGTGTCATAGGTAAGGTTATTTGGTGTCAGGGTATGTCAAAGGTGAGGTTGTTTGGTGTCATGGCTGAAATTGTTTGGTGTCAGGGTGTATCATAAGTGAGATTATTTGGTTTCACGGTGTGTAATGGGTGAGGTCGTTTGATGTCAGGGTGTTTCATGGGTGATGTTGTTTGGTGTCAGGGAGTGTCATGAGTGACGTCGTTTGGTGTCAGGGGGTCTCATGGGTGAGGTTATATGGTGTCAGGGTGTGTCATGGGTGGGGTTATTTGGTGTCAGCATGTGTCATAGGGGAGATTGTTTGGTGTCAGGGTGTGTCATAGGTAAGATTATTTGGTGTCAGGGTATGTGAAAGGTGAGGTTGTTTGGTGTCATGGGTGAGGTCGTTTGATGTCAGGGTGTTTCATGGGTGAGGTCGTTTGGTGTCAGGGTGTTTCATGGGTGAGGTCATTTGGTGTCAGGGTGTTTCATGGGTGAGGTTGTTTGGTGTCAAGGTGTGTCATGGGTGAGGTTGTTTGGTGTCGGTGTGTCATAGGTGAGGTCGTTTGGTGTCAGGGTGTGTCATGGTTGAGGTTATTTGGTGTCAGGGTGTATAATAGGTGAGTTTTTTTTTATATAATTTTTATTGGAGAATAATAAGAAAATATACACTTTGACAAAAGTTAAAAAATAAAAAAAAAAAACGTGAAAAAAAAAAAGTCTCATGCAAGAGACAATATTACAAATAGAGATACCCTAAATGGGGAATCTATAACAGTGATTATATAAATCAGAGACACCAAAACAAACAGGAACATTATCATGGTTCAAATAGATTTAAAGTGAATGTAAACTCAACAGTGTCGCTTATTGCCATATTATCACTCTCAACAATTTAGGTGGACCTTAATTCATCAATTTTTTCTGTTTACTTGCTAATCCCAAATATATACCTTTGTATCTCATTTTTGGAGCCGAGATTCCTCCACCCGCCATTTGGTCCCTATATTTGGAAATGATTGACAATAGCGATTGCCAATCCGTTTTTTTACCCCGTGGCGTTCAACCCCTTTTTGGCAACGTCATGCGCTTATTCTGCGCATGCGTTAGCTTCTAATCCCCAGCTTCAGAAGTGATGCGTGTCCACGAGACGCGCATGCTCTGTAACACCTTCAATTTCAGACTCTATCAGCGGTATACAGTGAAGGCTATGTGATTAGTATTGTACAGTGCTGCTAAGGATACTGTGATTAGATGAATACATATTTTTCGGCTGCATTCGCTATCACAATAGTATTCAATTAACGGATACATTCATTGAATACTAGATAGCGCTTTGAGGAGGTCGGATGTTAACGCATGCGCAGCCTGTCTATCCTACTTTCACGCTTGCGCACATTAAGTATTTAGTTTTTAAACGCATGCGCAGATTAAGTACAAATGTTTTTCACGCATGCGCAAAGTAAGGGCATCACGGGTGCGCGCATCAGAGATACGTATAGAGTAGGTGAGACCACTCTATACGTCACTCTCTGCAAAACAAGGAAGTGCCTTATGGGAGGAGTTGTGGCTCAAAACGGAGCGAAGTTAGTAATTAAAATATATTATAAATTATTATTATTATTTTTTTTTAAAGTTCACGGTTTGAATAAACATGTCTAATATAAGTATTAGGAGCCTTCAGTAGCTTGTAAATTGACATTCACTTTAATCTCTACAAATAACATTCACAAAGTTATATAGTTCACTTCAAGCGATTTTCAAGGGTGTACATGCAGTTAAAGGGTATCGACTGTCGTAGAAAAAAATATATCATAAACATTTAGTTCTGTTTGAGGTGCGGCTGACGTTAACCAACTTGAATATATAATTTCAGACCTTATTCTAAAAGTAGACAACAGTCTCAGGTGTGTCCGCTCGGGTGTATAGCAATATAGTGTTGTCGTAAGGGCTTAGAACAGAATATAGGCTACACAAGGTTTAAGCTAGGGGGGCCTCCTAAGGCCTAACAAGAACGATGATTCAAAGGGGGGAGGGGGGGGGGAGACAAGAAAAAAAAAGAAGAGGGAGAAAAAAAAAAGAAAAAGAGGAAGAGAAAAAATTTAAATTAATCCAATCGTATTTCCCTTATTCTTAACTTAAACGTCAGAAAACTATCTACTATTTTCTCCCTTGGCAGAACTTCCCTCTCTTCCAAATAGAGGGAAAAAAGATTCAAACTCAGTGAGAATAGTATAATTTTTGAAAGGGTAGAGTATGAATTTTTGAATATCCGGGGGGAGGATTTTGATTAAATCTTGCTATTTTAAAATAATTTGCACTGACTGTATATCAACTAGATTTTGTTCTAGAGAAATTTGATGATAAATTTGATCTAAAATTTTTGAATCTAAGTGATTTTCGGGATTTTCAGTTCTTCAATATTTGCTGTCTGACCAGGAAGATTACTGTGTTGATAAGGTTAGGGTAAGTTCTGTTAGGTAGTTTATCAACTAAGAAGATTACCTGAAAGATAGCCAAAAAGCAACTTTCAACCAGAAAGAATTAACTTTAGGACATGACCAGAAATAGTGTATAATCTCCCCTCTAGGGAAGCCACATTTAGAGCAGTTTGCATTTCCGGGGTCCCATTTTGAAAGTATTAACGGAGTCAGGTAAGCTTTATGAAGAATTTTAAGATGTGACTCTCTCCAGATGATTGACGGTGAGGTGGATACAGCTTTAGAAACACTTAAACTGATCGTACTGTTATCTATATTTGAAAGAGGTATGTCTTGCCTCTTGTCTAGGTTGTTTGGTGTCAGGGTGTGTCATAGGTGAAGTTCTTTGGTGTCATGGTGTGTCATAGGTGAGGTTATTTGATGTCAGGGCGTTTCATGGGTGAGGTTGTTTGGTGTCAGGGTGTGTCATGGGTAAGGTTGATTGGTGTCAGGGTGTGTCATGGGTGAGAATTTTTGGTGTCAGGGTGTGTCATGGTTGAGGTTATTTGGTGCCAGGGTGTTTCATGGGTGAGGTTATGTCGGTCAGGGCATTTCATGGGTGAGGTTATCTGGTGTCAGGGTGTGTCATGGGTAAGGTTGATTGGTGTCAGGGTGTGTCATGGGTGAGATTGTTTGGTGTCAGGGTGTGTCATGGTTGAGGTTATTTGTTGTCAGGGCGTTTCATGGATGAGATTGTTTGGTGTCAGGGTGGGTCATGTGTGAGGTTTTTTGGTGTCAGGGTGTGTCATGGGTGAGTTTGTTTGGTGTCAGGGTGTGTCACGGGTGAGGTTGTTTGGTGTCAAGGTGTGTCATGCGTGAGGTTGTTTGGTGTCAGGGTGTGTTATGGGTGAGGCTGTGTCATGGGTGAGGTTGTTTGGTGTCAAGGTGTGTCATGCGTGAGGTTGTTTGGTGTCAGGGTGTGTTATGGGTGAGGCTGTTTGGTGTCAGGGTGTGCCATGGGTGAGGTTGTTTGGTGTCAGAGTGTGTCATGGATGAGGTTGTTTGGTGTCATGGTGTGTCATGCATGAGGTTGTTTAGTGTAAGGGTGTCATGGGTGAGGTTGTTTGGTGTCAGGGTGTGTTATGGGTGAGGTTGTTTGGTGTCAGGATGTGCCATGGGTGAGGTTGTTTGGTGTTAGGGTGTGTCATGGGTGAGGATGTTTGGTGTCAGGGTGTGTCATGGGTAAGGTTGTTTGGTGTCAGGGTGTGTCATGGGTAAGGTTGTTTGGTGTCAAGGTGTGTCATGGGTGAGGTTGTTTGGTGCCAGGGCGTGTCATGACTGAGGCTGTTTGGTTTCAGGGTGTGTCATGGGTAAGGTTGTTTGGTGTCAGGGTGTGTCATGGGTGAGGTTGTTTAGTGTCAGGGTGTGTCACGGCTGAGGTTGTTTGGTGTCAGGGTGTGTCATGGCTGAGGTTGTTTGGTGTCAGGGTGTGTCATGGCTGAGGTTGTTTCGTGTCAGGGTGTGTCATGGCTGAGGTTGTTTAGTGTCAGGGTGTGTCAATGCTGAGGTTGTTTGGTGTCAGGGTGTGTCATGGGTGAGGTTGTTTAGTGTCAGGGTGTGTCATGGGTGAGGTTGTTTAGTGTCAGGGTGTGTCATGGGTGAGGTTGTTTAGTGTCAGAGTGTGTCATGGCTGAGGTTGTTTGGTGTCAGGGTGTGTCATGGCTGAGGTTGTTTGGTGTCAGGGTGTGTCATGGCTGAGGTTGTTTGGTGTCAGGGTGTGTCATGGCTGAGGTTGTTTCGTGTCAGGGTGTGTCATGGCTGAGGTTGTTTAGTGTCAGGGTGTGTCAATGCTGAGGTTGTTTGGTGTCAGGGTGTGTCATGGGTGAGGTTGTTTAGTGTCGGGGTGTGTCATGGGTGAGGTTGTTTAGTGTCAGGGTGTGTCATGGGTGAGGTTGTTTAGGGTCAGAGTGTGTCATGGCTGAGGTTGTTTGGTGTCAGGGTGTGTCATGGCTGAGGTTGTTTGGTGTCAGGGTGTGTCATGGGTGAGGTTGTTTGGTGTCAGGGTGTGTCATGGGTAAGGTTGTTTGGTGTCAGGGTGTGTCATGGGTGAGGTTGTTTAGTGTCAGGGTGTGTCATGGGTAAGGTTGTTTGGTGTCAGGGTGTGTCATGGGTAAGGTTGTTTGGTGTCAGGGTGTGTCATGGGTGAGGTTGTTTGGTGTCAGGGTGTGTCATGGGTAAGGTTGTTTGGTGTCAGGGTGTGCCATGGGTAAGGTTGTTTGGTGTCAGGGTGTGTCATGGGTAAGGTTGTTTGGTGTCATGGTGTGTCATGGCTGAGGTTGTTTGGTGTCAGGGTGTGTCATGGGTGAGGTTGTTTGGTGTCAGGGTGTGTCATGGGTGAGGTTGTTTAGTGTCAGGGTGTGTCATGGCTGAGGTTGTTTGGTTTCAGGTTGTGTCATGGCTGAGGTTGTTTGGTGTCAGGGTGTGTCATGGGTGAGGTTGTTTGGTGTCATGGGTGAGGTTGTTTAGTGTCAGGGTGTGTCATGGGCATAGTCAGATAGTCCCTGGAAGCTGGGACCTTTGCTCTAATGGGAGAAGCGGCAGGAGTGACTGTGGGCAGTGGGCAGATCTCACCACCTATGACAAATATCCGGGATTGTATTTGTGCCTCTTACAGAGCAGTATGTTGATGTCACAGGGCAAGCAGAATGTAGCTGCACCTGCACTGATAAGGCACATATAGGCTGAACCATACATCTGTGGAGGGCTGTTCCTATGTTTAGAGGAGAATTTCCTGGTATTTCTGGGCTGTGCTGGACTGTACCCCTAGATGTGATTGGACTGAAATACTGCAGGAAACTTCTCTTCTGTAAAAGCCACACGTGTTCTAAAAGAGGCTGCACCCTGGAAGGGCACTATCCCATAGGGTGAGCTACTAAGCCTTGTCCATCTCCAGCAGAGCTCTCTTAGTTTCAGCCCTTGCATGTGTTTTTTTTAAAGAAGACTGTGAGATTCAAAGGGGTGACCATCACCACAATCATCCTCCTCATGCATATTTTCCTGGTTGGTTGTTGCCATAGAGACTATAAAGAGGCTGTAATTCGCACCTGGGGTGGCTCAGGAGATACAGCCTCTTATTGGCCGTACCACTTTACAAATGATGCAAGAACAAACCATACATATAAGGGCTTGTGCACATATATAGTATAGAAGGTTGAAATTAATTTCAGAGATAATATTACCCTTATATAAAAGCAGCAAAGTTATATTTAATGATCATAAAGTAATACAATAACACACAGATAAATAATGATATGTAGCAATGTAATAACAGGTTGGTGTAATGTGTTAAAGGGACAGTCTATTGAAAATTTAACTACCATGATACAGATAGGGCAAGCAATTTAAAACAACTTTCCAATTTACTTTTCTTTCATGTAATTAGCAAGAGTCCATGAGCTAGTGACGTATGGGATATACATTCCTACCAGGAGGGGCAAAGTTTCCCAAACCTTAAAATGCCTATAAATACACCCCTCACCACACCCACAAATCAGTTTTACAAACTTTGCCTCCCGTGGAGGTGGTGAAGTAAGTTTGTGCTAGATTCTACGTTGATATGCGCTTCGCAGCAGGCTGGAGCCCGGTTTTCCTCTCAGTGTGCAGTGAATGTCAGAGGGATGTGAAGAGAGTATTGCCTATTTGAATTCAATGGTCTCCTTCTACGGGATCTTTTTCATAGGTTCTCTGTTATCGGTCGTAGAGATTCATCTCTTACCTCCCTTTTCAGATCGACGATATACTCTTATATACCATTACCTCTGCTGATTCTCGTTTCAGTACTGGTTTGGCTATCTACTACATGTAGATGAGTGTCCTGGGGTAAGTAAGTCTTATTTTTTGTGACACTCTAAGCTATGGTTGGGCACTTTTTTGTAAAAGTTCTAAATATATGTATTCAAACATTTATTTGCCTTGATTCAGGATGATCAATATTCCTTATTTCAGACAGTCAGTTTCATTATTTGGGATAATGCATATGAATTATCAATTTTTTCTTACCTTTAAATTGACTTTTTTCCCTGTGGGCTGTTAGCCTCGCGGGGGCTGAAAATGCTTCATTTTATTGCATCATTCTTGGCGCGGACTTTTTGGCGCAAAAAAAAAATTTCTTTGTCATTTCCGGCGTCATACTTGTCGCCGGAAGTTGTTCGTGATTGCGTAATTTTTTTGCCGTTTTGCGCCAAAAATGTCAGCGTCACCGGATGTGGCGTCATTCTTGGCGCCAAAAGCATTTAGGCGCCAATAATGTGGGCGTCTTTTTTGGCGCTAAAAAATGTGGGCGTCATTATTGTCTCCACCTTTTTTTCCCATTATTTAAGTATCATCAAATTTGCTTTATTCTCTTGGTATTCTTTGTTGAAAGCTAAACCCAGGTAGTCTCATATGCCACCTCTTATCTTAATGCATTTTGACAGTTTTTCACAGCTAGATAGTGCTAGTTCATATGTGTCATGAAGATAGCATTGTGCTCACTCCCGTTGAGTTATTTATGAGTCAGCAGTGATTGGCTAAAATGTAAGTCTGTCAAAATGCTGAAATAAGCGGGCAGTTTGCAGAGGCTTAGATACAAGGTAATCACAGAGGTAAAAGTATATTAATATAACAATGTTGGTTATGCAAAACTGGGGAATGGATAATTAAGGGATTATCTATCTCTTTAAACTATACAAATTCTCTAGTAGACTGTCCCTTTAAAACACAGCTTTACTGTAAAGTACAGCAGATACAGAGAAGAACCGTCCACATGTAGAACTAGTTAGCCACCTGTGTCATACACTTGTAACTTGTTAGTCCTGGGCACCTGACACCATGAGCGAGTAGTGGCACATATCTTACATGTGGAGCCAATTAGCAGCCGGCACCTGCTGAACATAAGGGACTAGTTATCTGCACATCTGTAACTAGTTATCATTACCGTCACCTGCTGCACATCTGGATCCAGTTGCCTACATGTGTTCTCCTAACCACAGCTGACCTCTAGCAAACAGAAAGGCAGGGGTCAGATATAAAGACAAAAACATAAATACAACAGTGTTAAACCAGCATTGCTTCCCAGTAGATGTTGTGGATAGAGTCAATTAAAGGGATATAAAACCCAAACAAATTATTTTCAGATTCAGACAGAGCATACATTAAAAAAAAAAAATATAAAGTTTCCAATTTACTTCTATTATCAAATTCCATGGTATTCTTTGCTGAAGTGATACTTAGGTATCTGAATCATAAAAGACACATTTGGGTTTCATGTCCCTTTAAAAGCTGGTGGCCTGACTGAACCATAAAGTAATGTTAGAGACAAAACTTGGGTAAATGTTTTCCTGGTAGTAGGACAGGAAGCATAGCTTGTGAGATATCAGTGCAAATTACAGGCACTATCTTGTTTATTGAGTTTGTAATACTTCCTCTCCCTGATTATTCCAGGCACCTACTACTATTTGTGTAAAGAGGTATTTATGTTGCATGTGAACCTTCTACCTTCATGCTTTTTAAAATTTGACTTTCAGTTATTGGTTTTGGTCCATCTGAGAATTCTAATTCTCTTCTTAATCTTTAACGTGTAAATCCCTTACCATATTTCAGGAGGGTGATCCTTACACTACAGGAAAAAGTTCTGAAATTAATAATAATATAAAATTAATAAAAAAAAACACATACAGCTAGATTACGAGTTTTGTCGGTAAGGCTGTTCGGTGCTAACGAGCAGTTTATGCTCACCGCTCACCTACAGACAGCGCTGGTATTACGGGTTTTTAGAAACCCGGCGTTAGCCGCAGAAAAGTGAGCGGAGAGCAAAATTTTGCTCTACATCTCACCTCAATACCAGTGCTGCTTACGTTAGTGGTGAGCTGGTAAAACGTGCTCGTGCACGATTTCCCCCTAGGAATCAATGGGGCAGAGCCGGCTGAAAAAAAAACCTAACACCTGCAAAAAAGCAGCCCCATTGATTCCTATGGGGAAACACTTTTAATGTCTACACCTAACACCCTAACATGAACCCCGAGTCTAAACACCCCTAATCTTACACTTATTAACCCCTAATCTGCCGCCCTCGACATCGCCGACACCTGCATTATATTATTAACCCCTAATCTGCCGTTCAGGACACCGCAGCCACCTACATTATACTTATGAACCCCTAATCTGCTGCCCCCAACATCGCCGCCACCTACATTATATTTATTAACCCCTAATCTGCCCCCCCAACATTGCCGCTACCTAACTACACTTATTAACCCCTAATATGCCGCCCCCAACGTCGCCGCCACTATATTAAAGTTATTAACCCCTAAATCTAAGCCTAACCCTAACCGTAACCCCCCAAACTTAAATATAATTTAAATAAATCTAAATAAAATAACTACAATTAACTAAATTATTCCTATTTAAAACTAAATACTTACCTATAAAATAAACCCTAAGATAGCTACAATATAACTAATAGTTACATTGTAGCTATTTTAGGATTTATTTTTATTTTACAGGCAAATTTGTATTTATTTTAACTAGGTACAATAGTTATTAAATAGTTATTAACTATTTAATAGCTACCTAGTTAAAATAAAGACAAATTTACCTGTAAAATAAAACCTAACCTAAGTTACAATTACACCTAACACTACACTATAATTAAATTAATTCCCTAAACTAAATACAATTAAATACAATTAAATACATTTATGGAAAAAATTACAGAAAATAATAAAATAAATACAAGTTTTTCAAACTAATTACACCTACTGTAATCCCCCTAATAAAATAAAAAAGCCCCCCAAAATAATAAAAAGCCCTACCCTATAATAAATTACAAATATCCCTTAAAAGGGCCTTTAGCTGGGCATTGCCCCAAAGTAATCAGCTCTTTTACCTGTAAAAAAAAAAGTACAATACCCCACCCCCAACATTAAAACCCACCACCCACACACCGAACCCTACTCTAAAACACACCCAATCCCCCCTTAATAAAACCTAACACTAACCCTTTGAAGATCACCCGACCTTGAGAAGTCTTCACCCAACCGGGCCGAAGTCCTCAACGATGCCGGGCGAAGTGGTCCTCCAGATGGGGAGAAGTCTTCATCCAAGCCAGGAAGAAGAGGTCCTCCAGACGGGCAGAAGTCTTCATCCAGGCGGCATCTTCTATCTTCATCCATCCGTCACGGAGCGGCTCCTTCTTCAAGACATCCGATGCAGAGCATCTTCTTCAAACGACGTCCAACTGAAGAATGAAGGTTCCTGTTAATGACGTCATCCAAGATGGCGTCCCTTCAATTCCGATTGGCTGATAGAATTCTATCAGCCAATCGGAATTAAGGTAGAAAAAAAAAAAATTGAAGTTCAATCCTATTGGATGATCCAATCAGCCAATAGGATTGAGCTTGCATTTTATTGGCTGATTGGAACTGCCAATAGAATGTGAGCTCAATCCTATTGGCTGATTGCATCAGCCAATAGGATTTTTTTCTACCTTAATTCCGATTGGCTAATAGAATTCTATCAGCCAATTGGAATTGAAGGGACGCCATCTTGGATGACGTCATTTAAAGGAACCTTCAGTCTTCAGTTGGACGTTGTTTGAAGAGGATGCTCCGCATCGGATGTCTTGAAGATGGAGCCGCTCCGCGCCAGATGGATGAAGATAGAAGATGCCGACGACGTCCAACTGAAGAATGAAGGTTCCTGTTAATGACGTCATCCAAGATGGCGTCCCTTCAATTCCGATTGGCTGATAGAATTCTATCAGCCAATCGGAATTAAGGTCGAAAAAAAAATTGAAGTTCAATCGTATTGGCTGATCCAATCAGCCAATAGGATTGAGCTTGCATTTTATTGGCTGATTGGATCAGCCAATAGAATGTGAGCTCAATCCTATTGGCTGATTGCATAGAATAGAATTCTATCAGCCAATTGGAATTGAAGGGAAGCCATCTTGGATGACATCATTTAAAGGAACCTTCAGTCTTCAGTTGGACGTTGTTTGAAGAGGATGCTCCGCGTTGGATGTCTTGAAGATGGAGCCGCTCCGCGCCGGATGGATGAAAATAGAAGATGCCGCCTGGATGAAGACTTCTGCCTGTCTGGAGGACCTCTTCTTCCCGGCTTGGATGAAGACTTCTGCCCGTCTGGAGGACCACTTCGCCCGGCTTCGTTGAGGACTTCGGCCCGGTTGGGTGAAGACTTCTCAAGGTAGGGTGATCTTCAAGGGGTTAGTGTTAGGTTTTATTAAGTGGGGATTGGGTGGGTTTTAGAGTAGGGTTGGGTGTGTGGGTGGTGGGTTTTAATTTAGGGTGGGTTTACAGGTAAAAGAGCTGATTACTTTGGGGCAATGCCCCACAAAAGGCCCTTTTAAGGGCTATTTGTAATTTAGTATAGGGTAGGGCTTTTTATTATTTTGGGGGGCTTTTTTATTTTATTAGGGGGATTAGATTAGGTGTAATTAGTTTAAAAAAATTAATTAATTAACGTAATTATTTTATTATTTTCTGTAATTTAGTGGGGTTTTTTTTCGTACTTTAGATAATTTAATATAATTTTATTTAATTGTAGTTAATTTAGGGAATTAATTTAATTATAGTGTAGTGTTAGGTGTAATTGTAACTTAGGTTAGGTTTTATTTTACAGGTAAATTTGTCTTTATTTTAACTAGGTAGCTATTAAATAGTTAATAACTATTTAATAACTATTGTACCTAGTTAAAATAAATACAAAGTTGCCTGTAAAATAAAAATAAACCCTTATCTAGCTACAATGTAACTATTATTTATATTGTAGCTAGCTTAGAGTTTATTTTATAGGTAAGTATTTAGTTTTAAATAGGAATAATTTATATAATTGTAGTTATTTTATTTAGATTTATTTAAATTATATTTAAGTTAGGGTGGTGTTAGGGTTAGGGTTAGACTTAGATTTAGGGGTTAATACATTTAATATAGTTGCGGCGACGTTGGGGGTGGCCAATTAGGGATTAATAAATGTAGGTGGGTTACGGCGATGTTAGGGACAGCAGATTAGGGGTTAATAAAATTTAGATAGTGTTTGCGAATCAGGAGTGCGGCGGTTTAGGGGTTAATATACTTTTTATAGTGGCGGCGATGTCCTGTTTGGCAGATTAGGGGTTAAATATTTTAGTGTTTGCGATGTGGGGAGGCCTCGGTTTAGGGGTTAATAGGTAGTTTATGGGTGTTAGTGTACTTTTTAGCACTTAAATTAAGAGTTTTATGCTACGGCGTTTTAGTGTAAAACTCTTAACTACTGACTTTAAAATGCGGTACCAGGCTTGACAGGAGAGGGTCTACCGCTCACTTTTTTGAAGACTTGTAATACCGGCGTTAGGCAAATCCCATTGAAAAAATAGGATACGCAATTGACGTAAGTGGATTTGCGGTATATTCGAGTCTGGCCAAAAAAGTGAGCGGAACACCTGTCATTTCAAGACTCGTAATATCAGCGGGCGTTAAAAAGCAGCGTTTGAATGTAACAGGGTAAGAGAGCTGTTGGGGGGTGTCAGGGAGGTGAGAGGGTGAGGATGGATCCCTACACTACAGAAATAAAAAAATAATGCATTTCTGGCAGTACCTAAGATGGTGGTGACCAGAGGAGGGGAGGGAGAAGAGCTGTTTGGGAAGGATCAGATAGGGATCAGGGGGTGGGAGAGTAATCCCTACACTACAGAAAATATTAACCGTACAAGCTAATTAACTCCTTCACTGCCAGGAATTTCAGAAGTGCAGTGTGCAGCTGCAATTAGCGGCCTTCTAATTACTAAAACCAATGGCAAAGCCATGCATGTCTGCTATTTCTGTACAAAGGAGATCCCAGAGAAGCTTTTACAGCCATTTGTTTTATGACTGGAGTAGCTGTGTGTAAATTATTTCAGTGAGAAACATCTGCAAAAAAAGTCATGACTTTTTTTTTATATGATCGTATTTGGCATCGAAACAGTGGCATGAACTATACTAAAATAGGCCTAGATCAATAAATTGGGTTGTCTATTTTAAAAAATATATATATACAGGTGGCCCTCGGTTTACAACGGTTAAGTTTACACCGTTTCAGAATAACAACCTTTTTTTCCAGTCATGTGACTGCTATTGAAGAGCATTGAGAAGCAGTTCATTTATTAAAATAGCCAGTAGGTGGAGCTGTCCGCTTGTGTTGCAGAAAAGCCAAGCAAGCTGAAATTAATCAGTTTAACCAGACCTGAGCTATCGAACAGATTTCAAAGGAACAAGATCTTCCTGTCTATAAATCAGTCCAGATTGGAATGCATAGAAAGAACTGTTTGCAGAAAAATGCAAGTGAAGTCTGTGTTGTGTCATTTTTCATTAAGTTTATAATGCTGTTTAGCAAATGTTTTTGTTCATTTAACTTAGTTGAATTATATATTCAGTGTTGTGTGATTATTTTATTAGGTGCTGTTTAGCATTTAAAGTCTTCATTTCAAAGCTTTAAAAATAATGTATTAGGTGTTACTTATGACAATTTTGAGAGGGGCCTGGAACCTAACTCCCTCACTTCCCATTGACTTACATTATAAACTGGGTTTCAATTTACAACGGATTCGATTTACAACCATTCCTTCTGGAACCTAACCCCGGCGTAAACTGAGGGCTACCTGTATAGTTTTCATATGTAAAAAAAACAAAACAACAAAAACAAATCAAAGGCTCTATTTCTGTTTAAATTGAGTGATTGCTAAAATGCACTTTGGGCAAGGTTTTCTCTGAATTTCTGGTAGGGAAGAGGTTAATTTAAAAGGATAGTGTACAACAATTTCATATAACTGCATGTAATAGACACTGCTATAAAGAATAATATGCACAGATACTGATCTAAAAATCCAGTATAAAACCTTTTAAAAACTTACTTAGATTCAGCTCCCAGTTTAGCACTGTTGATGAAATTAGGCGGGGACACCCAGTGAAAGCGGCTGGGAAAACAGGAACAGCAGACACTGCCCTTCCCTGCATATGATTTGGATTTAGATAATTATCAAAATTCGGAATGTGTACAATGGCTGATAAAGGAAAAAAAATCAGATTTTTTTTTATTTTATTTTTTCAATCTTTTTATTTATGTCAAATTTTATAAAGAAAATTTATAACAGAAATGTAATATGGTCTCTGTCTTTCAATAGTTATAGCATCATACAATTGCAAAGAGCTTCTGAACTGATAGGCCTCTATTTAACAAGCTGTCTACTTTCCTGTATTCGCCGGCACCAATACGCTCGCCTAAGCTCGCCTAACATCGCCGCCGCGGACCTAAATAGGTTCACCAAATTTATCAAGAAAGCTGTCAAAAAGCCGCGCACCAAGTACGGTGCGATGAGCAGCGGACTGTTGTTAACTAACAGTCATCGATCTCGCTGCTCATCGGCTTATTCGCAGCTTTCTTGCTAGCCTGTCACTAAGCACCCACACTATACTATACTGTTTACCCCCTATACCGCCGCTCCCGGAGCCCCCCGCAACTAAATAAACTTATTAACCCCTAAAACGCCACTCCCGGACCTGCCGCAACTCTAATAAATATATTAACCCCTAAACCGCTGCTCCCGGACCCCGCCACAACTCTAATAAATATATTAACCCCTAAACCGCCGCTCCCGGACCCCGCCACCACCTACATTATACCTATTAACCCCTAATCTCCCGCCTCCTATACTGCCGCCACCTACATAAAGTTATTAACCCATATCCTGCTGATCCCGGTCTCTGACGCAACTAAATAAATTGTTTAACCTCTAAACCGCCGCACCCGGAGCCTGCCACCACCTACATTACATTTATTAACCCCTAATCTGCCCCCCCTACACCACCGCCAATATATTAAAGGAATTAACCCCTAAACCTAAGTCTAACCCTAACCCTAACACCCCCCTAACTTAAATATAATTTAAATACATCTAAATAAATTTAATATTATTACCTAATAATCAGCCAATAGCCAATAGGATTGACCTCGCAACAGCCAATAGAATGCAAGGTCAATCCTATGGGCTGATTGGATCAGCCAATCGGATTAAACTTCAATCCGATTGGCTGATTGCATCAGCCAATCGGATTTTTCCTACCTTAATTCCGATTGGCTGATAGAATCCTATTAGCCAATCAGAATTCAAGGGATGCCATCTTGGATGATGTCATTTAAAGGAACAGTCATTCAGTGTTAGGACGTCGTTTGAAGAGGATGGCTCCGCATCGGCTGGATTGAAAATGGACCAGCTCTGCTCCGGATGGATGAAGATAGAAGATGCCACTTGGATGAAGACTTCTGCCACTTGGAGGACCTCTTCTGCCCGGATTCAATGAAGACTTCTAGCTGGATCGGATGAAGACTTCTGCCCGGCTGGGTGAAGACGGCTCAAGGTAGGGTGATCTTCAAGGGGGTAGTGTTAGGTTTTTTTAAGGGGGGTTTGGGTGAGTTTTAGAGTAGGGTTGGGTGTGTGGGTGGTGGGGTTTAATTTTGGTGGGTTGTATTTCTTTTTTTTTTCAGGTAAAAGAGCTGATTACTTTGGGGCAATGCCCCACAAAAGGCCCTTTTTAGGGCTATTTGTAATTTAGTTTAGGGTAGGGAATTTTATTATTTTGGGGGGCTTTATTTTATTAGGGGGCTTAGATTAGGTGTAATTAGTTTAAACTTCTTGTAATATTTTTTTTATTTTTCTGTAATTTATTGGGGGGGGGGTTTGTACTTTAGTTAATTTTAGTTAATTTTATTTAATGTTAGGTAATTGTATTTAATTAATTTAATTTATTTAATTATAGTATAGTGTTAGGTGTAATTGTAACTTAGGTTAGGATTTATTTTACAGGTAATTTTGTATTTATTTTAGCTAGGGAGTTATTAAATAGTTAATAACAATTTAATAACTATTGTACCTAGTTAAAATAAATACAAAGTTGCCTGTAAAATAAAAATAAACCATAAGATAGATACAATTTGGGGGCGTGTCCTAGCAGCGGCTCCGTGCAGTCGCATACCTTCAGAGCTCCGGGTGAAAATTTGATAATTTCGCCGATTGTCAATATTACCCTACAGCTTTTGTCATGAGTACACCTGGTGCAGTACTGCACCACATCACTTGCAAAGAAAACAGATAACATTGCTGTATTTGTGAACCCGGAGGCGGAGTTGGACATCAAGGGCCTGAAGTAACGGCGACCTTACAGGCAGTGTTCCCCCCCCGGATCTCCGGGGTGTTTGCCTTTACTGGACACACCGAGTAGAGACTGTAACTATCGCTGCACAGCAAAACTGCTGTGGGAGAGGACGACTTTTTAGCGCGCTTAGACTGCATCTTTGAAAGGCTTGAGAAGCGGCTAATGAACATGTGGGAGAGAGCTCCTTGGGATTTTCTGCAAAATTTACACTACAATAGTCCCTCAACAGCGAGCATCAAAGAATCCCCAACGGCAAAACCTGAGCAAGACGAGATCATGGATAAGAATGCCTTCGTGGATCCCCGGAGCCAAAATAATTTCCTATGCCCAACAAGCAAGCCATCCTACCGGCAACCCCAGAGTGATGTAACTTTAACACAGATGATTATTGACAAACCTTCGTTCACCATTCCACTAAAGAACAATGGTACCAAAGCGGACAACGCCATTAAATATGCACCCAGACATTGGAGCAGGGCCGCACCAGGTCTCTGTACCGCCATCTTATCAGCCTCAGAACATACCACAAAGGCTTTCGAATTTCTCTCGGCAGGTACTGGGAAAAAATATGTGGGGTGGCCTCATGGAGCAAGGGGAGACCCGCGGGTCAATACAACTGCCACTAACACTTGCAAAGTGACTGCCGGTATCCTATATACCAAACTGAGCCGGACCGCTCCATTGCAAATGGACTTAGCTCACTACCCAATTCATCGGAGCTGTGATATACAGGTGACTTATTACCCTAAAATACCGGAAAAAGATCTAACAGTACAAATAAAAGAGAAATAACCATAGCTGGCTTAACGAGCACTCCTCTCCCCACTTGTATGGATTGTATTAACTTGATAACCAGAGGTTGGCAGTATTTAACACTATAATATTTAAACTGCGTGCCTTTTCCACCATTTTGCTTTTGTCATGGTATATCTGTGTAACTTGGGGTGTTGCTTGATGAGGTTTGGGGGGGCCTTAGAGAGTTGCCTCATTATTTACAGAACAACATAGTAATTGTTAAACCGAATAATATTGAGTACAACCAGGACATTCTGTGGTTTCCCTCCCTGGGTCTTACGGCCGGGACTTAGGGCGGGACACGGACAAGAGTTTTATATGATCGCCAAAACATACTTTAGGCACACTGTGGAGACTATAAATTACTGCCACCATATATAAGCGTTAAAACAAGATTACTGATTTCGTAGTGTATAACATTAAAGGGGGAAAGGATAGAACATTTAGAGGTGCTCCTTCATGATACTACAGCAAGGATGTAAATGTATACAAAGAGATCCTCTCCTATGTCCGCTACTAGTGACTGAACTCTTCTTTACAGTAACAAATTTATCTATAAAGTTGTGAAAGTTTAATGTTCATGGTGTGTCCGGTTCAGGCGTTTGCAGCATTTTGTTTATGATAATCTTGTTATGCACCTGATGCCTTCTCACAGCTGCATTCTCTTTTTTTTGTGTTTGTTTTTTTTCTTTTTCATTTCCTATGTTTTGGTTCATCTCCCAGCATAAACTTAAAACGTATGTTAAGGTCCAAAAGACGCCTGTATTATTCTAAAAAGGGAAGATGTTATAATCCCTAATGTTCTTAAAATCCATTATGGATTCAAGACGTGTCAGCAATATACTTGAATGGGATAAAAAAGAGGATACTTTGATATTTAATGCATATTTGTTTATTATACAACACTTGTATTTTCACTAAATGTATATCTTTATGCATGCTTGAATTTTGTATGTTGCAGATCCTCAATAAAAAATTTATTTAAAAAAAAAAAAAAGATAGATACAATTTAACTATTATTTATATTGTAGCTATCTTAGGGTTTATTTTATAGGTAAGTATTTAGTTTTAAATAGGAATAATTTAGTTATTAATAGTAATTTTATTTAGATTAATTTAAATTATATTTAAGTTAGGGGGGTTAGGGTTAGACTTAGGTTTAGGGTTTAATAACTTTAATATAGTGGCGGAGGTGTAGGGGGGCAGGATAGGGGTTAAAAAGTTTAATGTAGGTGGCGGCGGTGTAGGGGGGGCAGGATAGGGGTTAATATGTATAATGTAGGTGGCGGCGGGGTCCGTAAGTGGTGGTTTAGGGGTTAAACATTTTATTTAGTTGCGGCGGGGTCTGGGAGCGGCGGTTTAGGGGTTAAACAATTTATTTTGTTGCGGCGGGGTCCGGGAGCGGCGGTTTAGGGGTTAATAAGTATAAAGTAGGTGGCGGCAGTGTAGAGGGGGCAGATTAGGGGTGTTTAGACTCGGGGTACATGTTAGGGTGTTAGGTGTAGACATTTCCCATAGAAATCAATGGGATATCGGGCAGCAGCGAACATGAGCTCTCGCTGCTTTCCGACTCCCATTGATTCCTATGGGATCCGCCGCCTCCAGGGCGGTGGATTGAAAACCAGGTATGCTGGGCCGGAATAGTGGCGAGCGTACCTGGTTGTTCTTTGATAACTTCCAAAAGTAGTCAGATTGTGCCGAACTTGCGTTCAGAACATCTGGAGTGACGTAAGCATCGATCTGTGTTGGACTGAGTCCGGCGGATCGTATGTTACGTCACTAGATTCTACTTTTGCCGGTCTGTAGGGTGGTGGTGGTGAATCAGCCTCGCCACAAATATGCTGCGGAATTCCAACGTATTTGCGGTTGACGGCTTGATAAATAGAGGCCATAGTGTCCTTTGATAAGTTCTGAGAGAAACGCCTTATTTTGCAGTCCATGTCCAAGGCTTTCTTCTGTCAGTGCAAAGTGTGGTGACCATAAAAACAATAAAACAGTCAACAGAACAGTTACAATATGTTTACAAATCTAAGATATTTAACATACGGATAGATTACGAGTTTTGCGTTATGAGGGGTGCGGTGCTAACTTGCACGTTATTGTCACCGGTCACTTACCTACAGCGCTGGTATTACAGGTTTACAAAAACCCGGCGTTATAAGGCAAAAAGTGAGCATAGAGTAAAATTGAGCTCCATACCGCACACTCCAATACCAGCTCTGCTTAAGTCAGCGGTGAGCTGGTTTTATGTGCTCATGCACGATTTCCCCATAGACATTAATGGGGAGAGCCGGCTGAAAAAAAGTCTAACACCTGCAATAAAGCAGCGTAAAGCTCCGTAACGCAGCCCCGTTGATTCCTATGGGAAAACTAATTTTATGTTTACACCTAACACCCTAACATGAACCCCGAATCTAAACACCCCTAATCTTACACTTATTAACCCGTAATCTGCTGCCCCCGATGTCGCCGACACCTACATTATACTTATTAATAAATAAAAAGAGAGAAGCGCTCAACCTGGGAACGAACAATGGCATAATAGCTTGTTCTATGGCTAGTTACCACCCTAGAAGCAGCCTCTTTTTGCTCAATATGTGCCTTTCACAGAGAAGAACTTTCCTGTAGCATATCAGTCTGATCCTGACTTCACAGTACAGTCCAGCCCCGATTTACCAGGCAATCCCTCTCTGAAGGAGAGAAACGGCAAAACCCCAGACGTACGTGTCGGCCTATTGTAGGCCTCGTCATTGAGGTGCAGCCATATCCCTCTAGGCACACTGAGCAACGGGTCCACGTCAGGATTCCTGCATCACACTTAGGGAGACTTCCCTAAGTGTCATAATTTGCATAAATAAAAAGAGAGAAGCGCTCAACCTGGGAACGAACAATAGCATAATAGCTTGTTCTATGGCTAGTTACCACCCTAGAAGCAGCCTCTTTTTGCTCAATATGTGCCTTTCACAGAGAAGAACTTTCCTGTAGCATATCAGTCTGATCCTGACTTCACAGTACAGTCCAGCCCCGATTTACCAGGCAATCCCTCTCTGAAGGAGAGAAACGGCAAAACCCCAGACATACGTTTCGGCCTATTGTAGGCCTCGTCAGTGAGGTGCAGCCATATCCCTCTAGGCACACTGAGCAACGGGTCCACGTCAGGATTCCTGCATCACACTTAGGGAGACTTCCCTAAGTGTCATAATTTGCATAAATAAAAAGAGAGAAGCGCTCAACCTGGGAACGAACAATAGCATAATAGCTTGTTCTATGGCTAGTTACCACCCTAGAAGCAGCCTCTTTTTGCTCAATATGTGCCTTTCACAGAGAAGAACTGTACCGCTCACTTTTTGGCCTCCCAGAAAAATCTTGTAATACCGGCGCTTTGGAAGTCCCATTGAAAAAAAGACTTTACGAAAATTGCGTAAGTTAATTTGCGGTACGGCCAAAAAAGTGTGCAGTGCCCCTAAACCTGCAAGGCTCTTAATACCAGCAGTCGTGAAAAAGCAGCGTTATGAGCCTTAACGCTGCTTTTTTTTACTCATACCGCAAAACTCGTAATCTAGCCAATAGTTTGCTAAAGTTACTTAAATAATAGATTCAACATAAATTGTGTAACAAAAATGACTTGTTACTCATTAACAGTTATATGTCTCTTTTAGCCGTCAGGGAGAAAAAGAGGAAAGGTTTGATCTTGGTAGATAAGAGGAAATTCAGTGTTTACGTTGTTTGGGGGTCAGGTCTGATCTGTCTGGATGAGAAATGAGATTCCCACAAGAACATTAATTCAGCATAATAGTCAAGCTTTCCTGTGGTATAATAAAAATATTTTCCAACGTTAGATTACGTTTCATCTGATTTATCCACATGGATAAAGTGGGAGGAGTACCTGATTTCCATAGTTTTGGAACTATTTGCTTAGCACTACATACAGGGAGTGCAGAATTATTAGGCAAGTTGTATTTTTGAAGATTAATTTTATTATTGAACAACAACCATGTTGTCAATGAACCCAAAAAACTCATTAATATCAAAGCTGAATAGTTTTGGAAGTAGTTTTTAGTTTGTTTTTAGTTATAGCTATTTTAGGGGGATATCTGTGTGTGCAGGTGACTATTACTGTGCATAATTATTAGGCAACTTAACAAAAAACAAATATATACCCATTTCAATTATTTATTTTTACCAGTGAAACCAATATAACATCTCAACATTCACAAATATACATTTCTGACATTCAAAAACAAAACAAAAACAAATCAGTGACCAATATAGCCACCTTTCTTTGCAAGGACACTTAAAAGCTTGCCATCCATGGATTCTGTCAGTGTTTTGATCTGTTCACCATCAACATTGCGTGCAGCAGCAACCACAGCCTCCCAGACACTGTTCAGAGAGGTGTACTGTTTTCCCTCCTTGTAAATCTCACATTTGATGATGGACCACAGGTTCTCAATGGGGTTCAGATCAGGTGAACAAGGAGGCCATGTCATTAGATATTCTTCTTTTATACCCTTTCTTGCCAGCCACGCTGTGGAGTACTTGGACGCGTGTGATGGAGCATTGTCCTGCATGAAAATCATGTTTTTCTTGAAGGATACAGAGTTCTTCCTGTACCACTGCTTGAAGAAGGTGTCTTCCAGAAACTGGCAGTAGGACTGGGAGTTGAGCTTGACTCCATCCTCAACCCGAAAAGGCCCCACAAGCTCATCTTTGATGATACCAGCCCAAACCAGTACTCCACCTCCACCTTGCTGGCGTCTGAGTCGGACTGGAGCTCTCTGCCCTTTACCAATCCAGCCACGGGCCCATCCATCTGGCCCAGCAAGACTCACTCTCATTTCATCAGTCCATAAAACCTTAGAAAAATCAGTCTTGAGATATTTCTTGGCCCAGTCTTGACGTTTCAGCTTGTGTGTCTTGTTCAGTGGTGGTCGTCTTTCAGCCTTTCTTACCTTGGCCATGTCTCTGAGTGTTGCACACCTTGTGCTTTTGGGCACTCCAGTGATGTTGCAGCTCTGAAATATGGCCAAACTGGTGGCAAGTGGCATCTTGGCAGCTGCACGCTTGACTTTCTCAGTTCATGGGCAGTTATTTTGCGCCTTGGTTTTTCCACACGCTTCTTGCGACCCTGTTGACTATTTTGAATGAAACGCTTGATTGTTCGATGATCACGCTTCAGAAGCTTTGCAATTTTAAGAGTGCTGCATCCCTCTGCAAGATATTTCACTTTTTTTGACTTTTCTGAGCCTGTCAAGTCCTTCTTTTGACCCATTTTGCCAAAGGAAAGGAAGTTGCCTAATAATTATGCACACCTGATATAGGGTGTTGATGTCATTAGACCACACCCCTTCTCATTACAGAGATGCACATCACCTAATATGCTTAATTGGTAGTAGGCTTTCGAGCCTATACAGCTTGGAGTAAGACAACATGCATAAAGAGGATGCTGTGGTAAAAATACTCATTTGCCTAATAATTCTGCACACAGTGTATAGCTAATTGAAGAAGTGATGTATAATGTTTAAAGGGTCATTTGGGAATGTCATGGAATGAATATATTAGGGGGTCTAGGGGTATATAAAAGTTTAGGAGTGTGCTCAAAGTGGAATTGATATCTTGCCAATACTTTGCAATTTTAGGGCATGTCCACCATATGTGAAATGGTGTACCTTTCCCTGTACACCGTCTCCAGCAACGGTCGGTGGCTTCTGGAAATACCTATTTTAGTCTATGTGGAGTAAGGTACCACCAAAGGAGAAATTTATAATAGGTCTAAGAGTAGCTGATTTTGAGGGTTTTTTGAAAATAGTATACAATTCCTGTTCAGTTAAAATGTACGGTAGTTTCTTGTGCCAGGATATAATCGTTGTTGTATTGAGTATTTCAGGAGGTGTTATGAGAAGCAGGTAAAGTGAAGAAATAGAGTGTGGGGTAGATGAATCTAAATTGCAGAGTTTTTCAAAAGATGTACGGTCTCTCAGTATCAAATGTTTTAGTTTGTGTGTGTCAAAGAAGTGTCGGAGCTGGAGATATCTGAACCAATGGGTGAATTGCATAATATTCAGGCTTTCTAAGTGTTGTTTGGGCATTAACTTATCTGCGTCTAATAGTGTACATAGTGGCAGGAGATTTTGCAAGTTATATATTAATGTTGGTGTTATAGACACTTCTACCGGGAAGTCAGGATTAGACAGTGCAGTCGTCAACGGCGAGGGGATTGTAGAGATACTGTTGTGTGCGTAACACGCACGACCATACTGCAAACGTTTCTTTTATGATAGGGTAGGTTTTAATTTGAGACGGTAGGTTGAGTGAAGGTTGCCAGCAATATACCCCCCAGTTGGGGGACTTTAGTAAACTCATGCTCTTACATTATCCACGATTTATTAAATTTCTCGGAAAGTGTGCACCAGTCTACGATCCTTCTCAAGAACATCACAGTTCGGTATTTAGCTATATCTGGGACACCTAGGCCTCCAGATTTCTTTGGGAGGTACAATGTGAATTTAGCAGTTCGGGTGGTCGTTTTTTCCAGATGTATGAGTTCACAACTGTTTGTACTCTAGGGAGATATGTTTCTGGAAGTGGTATCAGGAGAGTTTGAAAGATGTAAAGGATTTTCGGGAGGATATTAATTTTGGTTACCCCTATTCTACCTATCCAAGATATGTTTTTATGGAGCCATTTCGTGGTGTCTTTAGTGAGAGAGGTGAGCTTCATAGTTTAGTTCTAATAGTAGTTGGGGGTTTATAGAAAGATGGATGCCTAGGTATTTTAAGGAATTTTGTTGTATTGAGTATGGGGTCTGTTGCTGCAGTGTGTGAATATCTGCACTAGATAGGTTAATAGGGAGAAATTCAGATTTATTCAAATTGACCAAGTAGTTGGAGAAGGATCCATATTCTTCAAGGGATCTCTGTGCCGCAGAGAGAGAAAGGGTTGGTGAAGTCAGGATAAACAGTAAGTCATCCGCGTATAATGCCAGTTTATGATGGGTCGCATTGATAGTGAGTCTGTGTATGTCAGGGTTATTGCATAGTTTTGTGGCTAATATTTCCATTGCTAGTACAAACAGCAGAGGGGATAATGGGCATCCTTGCCGGGTACCGTTTGTAATTTGAAAAGGGGAGGATAGAATACCATTTAGTCTTATTTTGACTTTCGGTTTGGTATATAAAGAGAAAATTCTTTGAACAAAACTGTCAGGAAAGCCAAATTTTCTTTGAGTGAGTTTAAGGAAGGTCCAGTCTGTCAAAATCCGTCTCAGTGTCCGTTGATAAGAGTATAAGAGGGAGTTTGTGTTCTGAAGCATATTGCAGAAGGTAAAGAACCTTCACAGTGTTATCTTTTGCCTCTCTCTGCGGCACAAAGCCGACTTGGTCCGAATGTATGAGCGAGGGGAGAACACTATTCATTCTGGTTGCCAATATCTTTGCATATAACTTGATGTCAATGTTAAGGAGGGAAATCGGGCGGTAATTTGAGGGGATGGTTGGATCTTTATTTGGTTTTGGTATGACGGTTACTATTGCTTCTAGCATGAATGCGGGCAAGATATTTCCCTCATCAATATGGTTAAAAATCGACTGTAGATAAGGTATTAGGATATGTTTGAATGCTTTATAGTATGTACCTGTTAGTCCATCAGGGCCAGGGCTCTTCCCCTGTTTTAAGGAATATTTTGCAATTTCAATTTATTTTACGGTTATTGTAGAGGAGAGGGATTCTAAACTGTCTTGTTAAACATTAGGGAGGGAAATAGAGGGAAATAGTTTCTAAGTATTGCTGGCATTTAAGGGAGTAGTCTTCTATATCTTTATTAGGGGCTAAATTATAGAGTTTGGAATAGTAGTTCCTGAATATCTCCGCGATGCGCACCGACTTTACAGTGGGGTCATTAGGAGGGTATTAGATCTTTGCGATATAATTAATGGATTGTTTAGTTTTAAGGGCTCTTGCTAACAGTCTACCCGGTCTATTTCCCTCTGAAAAATAACGTTGTTGTAGTTTTAGTACTTGTCTCTGAGCAGAGTGATCCATAAACTCAGTCAATTTATTTTTAATTTGGTCTAATTGCGACATAATGGGATTTAATGTATGTGCTTAATCTAGTTGTTGAAATTGTTTGGTTAAATCTTGATGTAATGATCTATGTGCTTTCCGTTGAATTGTCAGTGTTTTTTCCCTGTTTTGTTTGCCATGTGCTGCTGGCAGCCATTTTACGCACCTCTCTTGCTGACTCTGGTGCATGCTGTGTGATGCTGCTCATTTCCTGCACTTCCTTTTATGGCCAGACTGGTATACATCATCCGTGTGAGACAGGATGCAGTCTCAGAATTGTGATGTCATCACTTATTATTTAAAGGGCCTCTATTCAGTATGCTTTGCCCTTGCGTTGTCTTAGACCTGTTTGTTAGAGCTCCTGTGTATTACCTGACTGTCTGACGTCCCTCCTGGTTCCTGATCCCTGGCTTGTTCCTGACTCTGCTGTTCTCCTTGTTCCTGATTCCGGCTCGTCTGACTACTCGATTTGGCTCCTGACTTGGCTCGCCCGACTACCAGCTCTGGTTTTGATTCCTGGCTTGTTATTTGACATGTGGACTTTTTATTATTTTTTGCTATTAATAAAGGTGTGATTATTTTTGCACTTCTCGTCTCAGTCTGATTCCTGGCACCCTGTCATGAATGGACTTAATCCTTATTATTTCCCCTCTCAGAAAGCACTTATGTGCTTCCCATAGTATGTATGGGTCAGTTCCTGGCAGGTCGCTATTCTGAAAAAATTCTAACAAGGATTTCTCAGTTTGTTTTGATATTATTTTGTCCTTAAAGGGACAGTATACTATAAAATAGTTTTTCCCTTAATGTATTTCCAATTACTTTTTTTACCAGCTGCAGAGTATAAAATGTATGAGATTTGTTTTTTTTGGCTTATTTGTGTATATGAATTAGCTGATTTTGGCCTAGATTTGGAGTTCGGCGGTAGCCGTCAAAACCAGCGTTAGAGGCTCCTAACGCTGGTTTTGGCCGCCCGCTGGTATTTGGAGTCAGTGATTAAAGGGTCTAACGCTCACTTTTCAGCCGCGACTTTTCCATACCGCAGATCCCCCTACGCCATTTGCGTAGCCTATCTTTTCAATGGGATCTTTCTAACGCTGGTATTTAGAGTCGTTTCTGAAGTGAGCGTTAGAGCTCTAACGACAAAATTCCAGCCGCCTGAAAATAGCAGGAGTTAAGAGCTTTCTGGCTAACGCCGGTTTATAAAGCTCTTAACTACTGTACCCTAAAGTACACTAACACCCATAAACTACCTATGTACCCCTAAACCGAGGTCCCCCCACATCGCCGCCACTCTATTTAAATTTTTAACCCCTAATCTGCCGACCGCCACCTACGTTATACTTATGTACCCCTAATCTGCTGCCCCTAACCCCGCCGACCCCTATATTATATTTCTTAACCCCTAATCTGCCCCCCTCAACGTCGCCGACACCTGCCTACACTTATTAACCCCTAATCTGCCGAGCGGACCTGAGCGCTACTATAATAAAGTTATGAACCCCTAACCCGCCTCACTAACCCTATCATAAATAGTATTAACCCCTAATCTGCCCTCCCTAACATCGCCGACACCTAACTTCAATTATTAACCCCTAATCTGCCGACCGGAGCTCACCGCTATTCTAATAAATGTATTAACCCCTAAAGCTAAGTCTAACCCTAACACTAACACCCCCTAAGTTAAATATAATTTTTATCTAACGAAATAAATTAACTCTTATTAAATAAATGATTCCTATTTAAAGCTAAATACTTACCTGTAAAATACATCCTAATATAGCTACAATATAAATTATAATTATATTGTAGCTATTTTAGGATTAATATTTATTTTACAGGTAACTTTGTAATTATTTTAACCAGGTACAATAGCTATTAAATAGTTAAGAACTATTTAATAGTTACCTAGTTAAAATAATAACAAAATTACCTGTAAAATAAGTCCTAACCTAAGATATAATTAAACCTAACACTACCCTATCAATAAAATAATTAAATAAACTACCTACAATTACCTACAATTAACCTAACACTACACTATCAATAAATTAATTAAATACAATTCCTACAAATAAATACAATTAAATAAACTAGCTAAAGTACAAAAAATAAAAAAGATCTAAGTTACAGAAAATAAAAAAATATTTACAAACATAATAAAAATATTACAACAATTTTAAACTAATTACACCTACTCTAAGCCCCCTAATAAAATAACAAAGCCCCCCAAAATAAAAAATTCCCTACCCTATTCTAAATTAAAAAAGTTACAAGCTCTTTTACCTTACCAGCCCTGAACAGGGCCCTTTGCGGGGCATGCCCCAAGAATTTCAGCTCTTTTGCCTGTAAAAGAATAAATACAATACCCCCCCCCAACATTACAACCCACCACCCACATACCCCTAATCTAACCCAAACCCCCCTTAAATAAACCTAACACTAAGCCCCTGAAGATCTTCCTACCTTGTCTTCACCATACCAGGTTCACCGATCCGTCCTGAAGAGCTCCTCCGATGTCCTGATCCAAGCCCAAGCGGGGGCTGAAGAGGTCCATGATCCGGTCAAAGTCTTCATCCAAGCGGGGCAGAAGAGGATCTTCCATCCGATTGAAGTCATCATCCAGGCGGCATCTTCTATGGTCTTCCATCCGGAGCGAAGCGGCAGGATCCTGAAGACCTCCAGCGCGGAACATCCATCCGGACCGACGACTGAACGACGAATGACTGTTCCTTTAAGGGACGTCATCCAAGATGGCGTCCCTCGAATTCCGATTGGC
Organism: Bombina bombina; assembly: GCF_027579735.1. NCBI lineage: Eukaryota > Metazoa > Chordata > Amphibia > Anura > Bombinatoridae > Bombina > Bombina bombina. Next base: position 417,830,398 of record NC_069505.1, read on the forward strand.
TGATAGGATTCTATCAGCCAATCGGAATTAAGGTATGAATTTTCTGATTGGCTGATGGAATCAGCCAATCAGAATCAAGTTCAATCCGATTGGCTGATCCAATCAGCCAATCAGATTGAGCTCGCATGGATCAGCCAATCGGATTGAACTTGATTCTGATTGGCTGATTCCATCAGCCAATCAGAAAATTCATACCTTAATTCCGATTGGCTGATAGAATCCTATCAGCCAATCGGAATTCGAGGGACGCCATCTTGGATGACGTCCCTTAAAGGAACAGTCATTCGTCGTTCAGTCGTCGGTCCGGATGGATGTTCCGCGCTGGAGGTCTTCAGGATCCTGCCGCTTCGCTCCGGATGGAAGACCATAGAAGATGCCGCCTGGATGATGACTTCAATCGGATGGAAGATCCTCTTCTGCCCCGCTTGGATGAAGACTTTGACCGGATCATGGACCTCTTCAGCCCCCGCTTGGGCTTGGATCAGGACATCGGAGGAGCTCTTCAGGACGGATCGGTGAACCTGGTATGGTGAAGACAAGGTAGGAAGATCTTCAGGGGCTTAGTGTTAGGTTTATTTAAGGGGGGTTTGGGTTAGATTAGGGGTATGTGGGTGGTGGGTTGTAATGTTGGGGGGGGGTATTGTATTTATTCTTTTACAGGCAAAAGAGCTGAAATTCTTGGGGCATGCCCCGCAAAGGGCCCTGTTCAGGGCTGGTAAGGTAAAAGAGCTTGTAACTTTTTTAATTTAGAATAGGGTAGGGAATTTTTTATTTTGGGGGGCTTTGTTATTTTATTAGGGGGCTTAGAGTAGGTGTAATTAGTTTAAAATTGTTGTAATATTTTTATTATGTTTGTAAATATTTTTTTATTTTCTGTAACTTAGATCTTTTTTATTTTTTGTACTTTAGCTAGTTTATTTAATTGTATTTATTTGTAGGAATTGTATTTAATTAATTTATTGATAGTGTAGTGTTAGGTTAATTGTAGGTAATTGTAGGTAGTTTATTTAATTATTTTATTGATAGGGTAGTGTTAGGTTTAATTATATCTTAGGTTAGGACTTATTTTACAGGTAATTGTGCTATTATTTTAACTAGGTAACTATTAAATAGTTCTTAACTATTTAATAGCTATTGTACCTGGTTAAAATAATTACAAAGTTACCTGTAAAATAAATATTAATCCTAAAATAGCTATAATATAATTATAATTTATATTGTAGCTATATTAGGATGTATTTTACAGGTAAGTATTTAGCTTTAAATAGGAATCATTTATTTAATAAGAGTTAATTTATTTCGTTAGATAAAAATTATATTTAACTTAGGGGGGTGTTAGGGTTAGACTTAGCTTTAGGGGTTAATACATTTATTAGAATAGCGGTGAGCTCCGGTCGGCAGATTAGGGGTTAATAATTGAAGTTAGGTGTCGGCGATGTTAGGGAGGGCAGATTAGGGGTTAATACTATTTATGATAGGGTTAGTGAGGCGGATTAGGGGTTAATAACTTTATTATAGTAGCGCTCAGGTCCGCTCGGCAGATTAGGGGTTAATAAGTGTAGGCAGGTGTCGGCGACGTTGAGGGGGGCAGATTAGGGGTTAATAAATATAATATAGGGGTCGGCGATGTTAGGGCAGCAGATTAGGGGTACATAGGGATAACGTAGGTTGCGGCGGTTTACGGAGCGGCAGATTAGGGGTTTAAAAAAATATGCAGGGGTCAGCGATAGCGGGGGCGGCAGATTAGGGGTTAATAAGTGTAAGGTTAGGGGTGTTTAGACTCGGGGTACATGTTAGAGTGTTAGGTGCAGACGTAGGAAGTGTTTCCCCATAGGAAACAATGGGGCTGCGTTAGGAGCTGAACGCTGCTTTTTTGCAGGTGTTAGGTTTTTTTTCAGCTCAAACAGCCCCATTGTTTCCTATGGGGGAATCGTGCACGAGCACGTTTTTGAGGCCGGCCGCGTCCGTAAGCAACTCTGGTATCGAGAGTTGCATTTGCGGTAAAAATGCTCTACGCTCCTTTTTTGGAGCCTAACGCAGCATTTGATTAAACTCTCGATACCAGAGTTAAATTTATGGTGCGGCCAGAAAAAAGCCCGCGGAGCGTTAGCAGCCCTTTTACCGCCGAACTCCAAATCTAGGCCTTTGTGTTTTGAAGCCACAACCTAATAAAATGGGTTGAGCTTGTAGGTATAATCAGATCTCATTACTTTATCACATTGTGTAAATATACTTGCTTCTTTATCTTATATCTGTCCATAAACCAATAACCAATACTTGGAGAGAACAATGGAAAATTAACATTGTATTACCTTATCTCTTCTATAACCCACTGGGAGTGAAATTTCTTCTACTGGCTGTGTTAATACAGCTTGGCCTCGAGACCAAAAACATTCAGGATAGGTGGGGATAACACAGGCTAAATAAACTATTTCATATGCCAATATAAGGGTAATGGAAATACTTGTAAACAATTTAATACACTCCAGCAGGTAAAGTGGATCATTGGGAACAAAGTAAAGGGGAGAAAATATTTGAGTCATCTAAGCGCTATTGGGACGGGGAAACAGTTTAAATGGTAGAGAGGACCATTGTATATTACAGAGGACGGCTGAGTGATCTGACCAGGCTGTGGGGAGGATCTCTGTGTTTATGACTGATGTGATGGCTGTGTGGTCTATGAGAACGTAATCAATTCGGGAGTATGTGTGATTAGAAGGTAAAGTCTTTCTTTGCGGGGTGTTGAATGCGCCACGTGTCATATACTCTTAAAAGTGCTAGATCGTCTCTAATTGATTTGAGGGCACGTTTGGACATATGAGATTGTGCTGTGGAGTTGTCTAGGGTTGGGTTTAATGGTGTATTTAGGTCCCCTCCTATTATTAGCGAACCTTTTGAGAAAGAGAGTATATTATTAGTTAGTTTACGAAAGAAGGATGCCTTGATGAGTGTTTGGCATATATATGTTCACAAGGGTAACTGGTCTACCGTATAGCAAACCCATTAGCGCTAAATATCTCCCTTCATTGTCCCTTTCTATTTGTTGCAGTTGGAAAGGTATTGACCTGTGAAACAATATACTGACTCCTAATATTTTTTTTGAGGGGTGACTGCTGTGATGTTGAATAGGGTAGGTTGAGGCAAAAAATGAAGGCTCTTGTCCCAATACATAATGCGTTAGAATAAAATGTCTATTTGTTTGTGATTAATATCAGTGAACGCTAGTGTCCTTTTGTGAGATACATTGAACCCTTTTACATTCTGTGTTAATATTCTAAGTGGTTTCGTACAAGTCATGTCACACCTGGTAACGTGCGTTTTGATAGAAAAAATGAGTCAGTGATAATTAAGTACCCTCTCTGATTTGTGGAATGAGTAGTTATGTCTGGATCTGTAATGGAACCTTCAGGTAAACACTGAGAAAACATAAAATATAATGTTAGATAGTAACTGTTGAGATCAAATAAACAGCATAAGAACAATGAAAACAAAAATGGAAAAAACAAGAACAAAGAACGTGACATCTCGTGTCACACAATAGGGGAAGAATAGCCTATCCCAATTTGGGACATAAACATTTCTAATAAACAGAGCGCTTTGCTTCGAAAGAAGCTAAAAATTTGTCAAAAACGGAAATAACATTTCTAAAGGTTAGATCTGTCCCTTTACCTAAAAAGTAGGTAAGATCTGAATAAGAAATTATTACATCATAAACAGTGTTAGCATTGCACACATAATGATGGGCAGCGATATTATGGCTTTAAATGCACCCACTATGAATTGGCTCCTTTACTATCAGTATGTGTCTTGTCAGTCGATTAATTTTCCTCCCGCACTAAGAGTTTTAGAGTGCTTCCTTTCAAGGTCAGTGCTTGGAGTCCGTTAGGCACTCTGATCGCCTGTATTTCCCTGGTGCGTGGTAGCTGAAACTATTCTCAGGCTTAAAATGGCAGCCAGAGTGTAGGCCCCGTTTCGGAGCGCTGTGTAACTGTGAGACCTTGTGATATATGTCACACCTGTCGTGTGCGGTCACATCCATAAAGGTCTTACAGGGTGATGTGTGGCTGATATCTCCTTATTTAGCTCTGCAGAGAGGTGATCTTGGACATCGGCACTCGGAGGTCACTCACAGTGCGGCCATACCTCACGGCTGCCGGCTCCGCCCCCTCCAATTTTTTTTTAATCATGATAAACAATTAGTCTAAAAAATATTTCTTGTCTGTCTAGTTTCTATCATATCATCTTCTCCCTTCAATTTTCCAAATAATACATATTCATATATTCTTATTTCTATTTATTTACTTACACTGTTTCACAATGCAACCAAATATCCTACTGGCTTTTCCTGCTACGTTAACATAATGTTTTGCTACCTTTAAGGGACATGAAAACCACATTTTTTCAGATATTTTTATTTCAGATAATAAATACAATTTTAAAAAAGGTTCCAATTTAATTTTATTATTAAATTTGCTTTGTTCCTATGTTATTCTTTGCTGAAGAGATATCTAGATAGGTAGCGTGCACATGCCTGAGGCACTACATGACAGGAAATAGTGCTGCCATCTAGTGCTCTTCCTAATTTATAACATTGTAGCAAAACTGCTGCCATCTAGTGCTGCAGACACGTGCACACGCCTGAGCTTACATCCCTGCTTTTCAACAAAGGATATCAAGTAAACAAAGACAATTTGATAATAGAAGTAAATTGGAAAGTTGTTTAAAATTGTGTGTTCTATCTGAATCATGAAAACATTCTTTTTTGGGTTTTCATTTTTTAAATTTTATGAAATAATAATAACTTGCAAATATATTTCCTCTAATGCTGCAAATAGTAATTAAATGGAGATTAAACACAAAATTTCATTCACTATAAAATGGTTCATTATGCAAAATGCTAAAACTTTGCAATGCACTTTCATGATTTATTTTGCCTGTTTTTCATGTAACTCCTCAACCTTTGTAATGTGTTCTTAATGATCAATTCCACCTAAATTGTTTATATATTTTTTTATTTTGTCATTGGAAATAGCTGCTTTTGCCCATTGTATGTGCCACCTATACCGAAAATGTCAGTACTTAAAGGAAAACATGAAACCCAAGATTCCAATAGAGAATACAATTTAAAACAACTTTCCAAATGACTTCTATTAATTTGCCTCATTCTCCTGGTATCCTTTGTTGAAGGAGCAGTAATGAATTACTGGGAGCTAGCTGAACACATAGATTGAGCCAAGGAAAAATGCAGCCACCAATCAGCAGATAGCTCCCAGTGCTGCTCTTAAATGGGGGTGAGACATAGAGCTAATAAAATGCTAATTTTCCATTGGTCACTCTAATTATTGGTCTTATTGTGTATACTGTGAGAAATTATAAAGCGATAAGCAAATGATATCTGCTCTACCTGCAACCTCAGCCCTCTTGACTATGTTGTGGTTTTAATTAGCATAGACGCTTATTTCATATACAAAAATATACATAAAGGAGTAATTTCTCTTACATTTTATACTCTGCAGCTGGTATAACAAGTCATTGTTAACACATTAAGTGGAAACCAATTTTTCAGCACAGTGTCCCTTTAACTTACCCCATAGAGTCATGGAATGCAGAACCCTGACACTTGTACATACTGCATGCTGATTGGTTGATCTGTGCAGGTGCTTAGTAACAGCAAAAATAAAATTTAGATAATATTCAAGAAGTTGAAGTTGTGTGTGCCAGGTCTGCAAAACATGAATATTTTCTTACATAAGCACAGTTTTAAATGTTCCAAAACTGTTTGCATAAATAAAATGCTGGTTTTAATGTCCCTATAATGAACCATTTACCAGCCAACCTTAGAAAGGTTTCTAGCCTATGCAGAGGCGGTGCAGCAGATGCAGTGGCCCCAGGGCCCAAGTGCGGGGGGGGGGAGGGGCATAGCAGCCTGTCTATACATACTGTAGGTGTGTGCAGAATGTGTATAATCCTAATGCAGGGGAACCTTTTATTAGTGCCGGCTGCAGGTCCATCTGTCTGTCTATTCTCAAAATCATTATACAGAGCAGCATGTATATTGTTATTACTGTTGCTTGCTACTGGGTCTAAAAAAAATGTTTGCACGAAGGCCCTCTGGTAAGTAGGTCGGCTACTGATTATGACCATCTATAGATATGTTATATATATATATAAGGTCTGTTTAGTAGTGTATAAGTAACTGGGCTTTTCTTCACAAACAGACTGGCTTGTTCTGTTGCACTGGATGGGAATGCAAGGGGTTAACGCAGTGGATGTTGCAAGCTTTCTTCTCGCTCATCACTTCTGTAGGATGCAGCTGAGAACAAGGGGCCCATTCTGCCAGCCACAAAGTGATAGCAAAGGCTCATGTCTTGTTTTGCCCATCCTCATACGACTTGCAGGACCCCCAGAGCCTGGGGGCGAAATGTTCAGCCATTTCAACAATTAGGGAAAGAGGAGGGGGAGATTTGTAATGGAATGTATCTGTATCTCACAGCTGTGTCCCCAGCAGCTTTTGTTTATATGGAGCGACTGAATTTCATTTTTTTTCTTTCATGATTCAAATAGAGCAGCAATTTTATGCAACTTTCTAATTTACTCCTATTATCATTTTTTCTTCGTTCTCTTGGTATCTTTACTTGAAATATCAAGAATCATCAGCACCTGGGTAGCGCTTGCTAATTGGTGTCTACATGTAGCCACAAATCAGCGATGTGCTACCCAGGTGCTGAACTAAAGATGGGCCGGCTCTTAAAGGGATATTCCAGCCAAAATTGGAAACCACATGGGTGCATTTCGGTATTTATCAGAAGCAGTTTTGTAATCTACATGCATTAGCAAAAATGCTGCTAATAAAAGCTATAGCTGTTTCAAATGTGTATTTAATTATGCACCGTGCACCAGCATTTTAAACACAGCACTTGCTAATAGAGCCTAAGGTGCCTGTACCATCTGTTAATGACTCAATTTGAAAATTGCTGACATGATACAAGCCCCACTGATGATCTGAGCATCTGCAGTATTTAAAATGTGGTTGCAGTGACAATATCTAGCTATTCTTCACGTGCACTTGCAGAGGAAAATGTTAACACTAAAACAGTGATAGCTTTTACTAGAAGCATTTTTGCTAATACATGTATATTGCAAATATGTTTCTATTCAAACATGTAATTCATCTATGTGAATTTACATTTTGACTGGAATGTCCCTTTAAGCTTACATTCTTGCTATTTCAAATAAAGATACCAAGATAACGGAAAAAAAATGATAATAGAAGTAAATTAGAAAGTTGCTTAAAATTGCAACTCTATCCGAATCATATAAGAAACATTTTTGGTTCAGTGTCCCTTTAAAGGAACATGAAATCAGAATTACATTTTCATGACTCGGAGCGAACGTACAATTTTAATAACTTTTCAATTTACTTCTATTCTCAAATTTCCCTTTTTCTCTTGGTCTTCTTTGTTGAAACCTTCCTACTTTCCATGAAAGCATACTGAGGTAGGCTCAGGAGCGTGCACATGTCTTGTGTACTATATGTATAATATACAGAGCAATAATACCATGCTAATGTATACTAACATGTAGCAATATGATTACAAACAGCATATACTAATGTGGCTATTTATATGATATGTAGCAGTATAATAGCATAAAACATATGACAATATACATAAATAATAATATGCCATGATATAAATAAAGCATATAATATATACATAAATATGATAATATTTAGCAATAAAACAAAAGGCATATAATAATACACATAGATAAATATGCATAGATATGATAATATGTAGCAATATCATAACATAAATATAGTAATATACATATAAATAGTATGCGGCTAAATAATAACATAACGCATATAATCATATGCATAGATATGTTATATAGTGATATAAAACCGTAAATCATATATTAATATGCATAGATATGACATGTAGCAATATATAATAATATAAAGTATAAAATAATATGCATAGATATGACATGTAGCAATATAATGACATAAAGCATGTAATATTATGCATATATATGACATGTAGCAATATATAATAATATCAAGTATAAAATAATATGCATAGATATGACATGTAGCAATATATAATAATATAAAGTATAAAATAATATGCATAGATATGACATGTAGCAATATATAATAATATAAAGTATAAAATAATATGCATAGATATGACATGTAGCAATATATAATAATATAAAGTATAAAATAATATGCATAGATATGACATGTAGCAATATAATGACATAAAGCATGTAATATTATGCATATATATGACATGTAGCAATATATAATAATATCAAGTATAAAATAATATGCATAGATATGACATGTAGCAATATAATGACATAAAGCATGTAATATTATGCATATATATGACATGTAGCAATATATAATAATATCAAGTATAAAATAATATGCATAGATATGACATGTAGCAATATATAATAAGATAAAGTATAAAATAATATGCATAGATATGACATGTAGCAATATATAATAATATAAAGTATAAAATAATATGCATAGATATGACATGTAGCAATATAATGACATAAAGCATGTAATATTATGCATATATATGACATGTAGCAATATATAATAATATCAAGTATAAAATAATATGCATAGATATGACATGTAGCAATATAATGACATAAAGCATGTAATATTATGCATATATATGACATGTAGCAATATATAATAATATCAAGTATAAAATAATATGCATAGATATGACATGTAGCAATATATAATAAGATAAAGTATAAAATAATATGCATAGATATGACATGTAGCAATATATAATAATATAAAGTATAAAATAATATGCATAGATATGACATGTAGCGATATAATGACATAAAGCATGTAATATTATGCATAGAAATGACATGTAGCAATATATAATAATATAAAGTATAAAATAATATGCATAGATATGACATGTAGCGATATAATGACATAAAGCATGTAATATTATGCATAGATATGACGTAGCAATATATAATAATATAAAGTATAAAATAATATGCATAGATATGACATGTAGCGATATAATGACATAAAGCATGTAATATTATGCATAGATATGACATGTAGCAATATATAATAATATAAAGTATAAAATAATATGCATAGATATGACATGTAGCGATATAATGACATAAAGCATGTAATATTATGCATAGATATGACATGTAGCAATATATAATAATATCAAGTATAAAATAATATGCATAGATATGACATGTAGCAATATATAATAATATCAAGTATACAATAATATGCATAGATATGACATGTAGCAATATATAATAATATAAAGTATAAAATAATATGCAAAGATATGACATGTAGCAATATAGAATAATATCAAGTATAAAATAATATACATAGATATGACATTTAGCAATATATAATAATATCAAGTATAAAATAATATACATAGATATGACATGTAGCAATATATAATAATATCAAGTATAAAATAATATGCATAGATATGACATGTAGCAATATATAATAATATCAAGTATAAAATAATATACATAGATATGACATGTAGCGATATATAATAATATCAAGTATAAAATAATATGAATAGATATGACATGTAGCAATATATAAAAATATAAAGTATAAAATAATATGCATAGATATGACATGTAGCAATATATAAAAATATAAAGTATAAAATAATATGCATAGATATGACATGTAGCAATATAATGACATAAAGCATGTAATATTATGCATAGATATGACATGTAGCAATATATAATAATATCAAGTATAAAATAATATACATAGATATGACATGTACTGATATAATAACATAAAGCATACAGCACACACAGATACAGTAGCATGAGGAGGGATGATATATACAGGACACACACAGATTCAGTAGCACGAGGGGTATGATACATACAGCACAAACCCAGATACAGTAGCATGAGGCGGTATGATACATACAGCACACACAGGTACAGTAGCACGAGGCGGTATGATACAGCGCACACATAGATACAGTAGCATGAGGAGGTATGATACGGCGCACACATAGATACAGTAGCATGAGGAGGTATGATACAGCGCACACATAGATACAGTAGCATGAGGAGGTATGATACAGCACACACAGATACAGTAGCACAAGGAGGTATGATACATACAGCACCCACAGATACAGTAGCATGAGGAGGTATGATACAGTACATAGAGCACACACACAGATACAGTAGCATGAAGAGATATAATACATATAGCATACACACAGATACAGTAGCATAAAGAGGTATAATACATATAGCACACACAGATACAGTAGCATGAGGAGGAATAATACATACAGCACACACACATATATAGTAGCACAAGGAGGTATGATACATACAGCACAGACAGATACAGTAGAATGAGAAGGTATGATACATACAGCACACACACAGATACAGTAGCATGAGGCAGTATGATACATACAGCACACACAGGTACAGTAGCATGAGGCGGTATGATACATACAGCGCACACATAGATACAGTAGCATGAGGAGGTATGATACATACAGCACACACACAGATATAGTAGCACAAGGAGGTATGATACATACAGCACACACATACAGTAGCATGAGGAGGTATGATACATATATCACACACAGATACAGTAGCATGAGGAGGTATGATACATAAAGCACACACACATACAGTAGCATGAGAAGGTATAATACATATATCACACACAGATACAGTAGCATGAGGAGGTATGATACATAAAGCACACACACATACAGTAGCATGAGGAGGTATGATACATAAAGCACACACACATACAGTAGCATGAGGAGGTATGATACATACAGCACAGACAGATACAGTAGCATGAGGAGGTATGATACATACAGCACACACAGACACAGTAGCATTAGGAGGTATGATACATACAGCACACACACATACAGTAGCATGAGGAGGTATGATACATACAGCACACACATACAGTAGCATGAGGAGGTATGATACATATATCACACACAGATACAGTAGCATGAGGAGGTATGATACATAAAGCACACACACATACAGTAGCATGAGAAGGTATAATACATATATCACACACAGATACAGTAGCATGAGGAGGTATGACTGTCACAGATACCAGGCCTGCAAGGCTAAACCCCCACCCCCTACTACCTAGCCACTTCATTTTCACACTGTATTTGACCTTTTTAGGGCATTTGCGATCTCCCAGACTCTTGGTTTTGCTTGTTTTGTGATCAGTACATCCTCACGGAAGAGCTGATCTCTGACCGCCTAACAAAAAAAAGGGTGTAGTAGTCAGCTCCAAATGAGAAGGCACACAAGCTCACTATAAAATAACGATCACTTAACAGGATCGTTCTAAGGAGAGAGCAGGTAAGCGGGGGAGGTACAGGAGCGCCACACAGTGCTGGAGAAAGGATACTAGGCAAATATAGCCAATACAAGAATATACTCAATAGGGTAATAAGGAAATGGGTACATATAATGTAAATTCAAAGTACCACCAAGCTACAATGTACTATAAAAATCATTAGGATAGGAGATAACGTACATACATAACCAATATAAGGGTATTTTTAAAAAAACAAAAAAAGAAGTATATAAAAGATAGATTTAATCCAAAAGTAAAAACATCTAAAAAACAAATTAAAAAAAACTAAATATATAGCAAGCAGTATATGAAAAGGACAATAAGTGTTAATCTGAGCTCAGATATACATAATGGACCTCAAGGGGCCCTAAGATCCAAATATGTTATAAGTGGAGGGGACGTCCCAGAGAAAAAAACAAATAGTCCCAAATCAATGAGAGCAAATAGTCCCAAATAGATGTCCAATGGTGTTGGATCCAAAAGTTGAAAGTACTAGGAAAAAGCTTCAGGTCCGGAACTGGAAATACCTAGAAAAAGAAAAAGAGGTACAGATGCACAAAAACTAAAATAAATGCACAAAAACTAAAATACTAACGGAGATAAAAAGGAGATGTGCTCACCATATATAAGCAGAAACTCAGGCTGGTATATCACAGGGTAAGAGAGTCAACCGCCTAACCCCTTTACAGCTGGTCAGGCTACTGGAACTACCGCCTCCCTGAATACCCGCTGACCTTCACCCCAGGCCGCTCCAGCGGCCCTTCACCTCAGAGCTCAGCGTTTTTGTTGGTTGGTACACCCTAGGGCGGGCAAGAGGTGGGATGATTGCTGATGGGAAGCTCCTTTGGGAACTTGGGGTTTCGGACCCCCCTACAACTCCTTACTTCCCATGGCTTTTCCGGTGTATGTTTGATCACCGTAGCTCCGGCCCCCAGTAACGGATCATGTAGCTTATTGGACTGTAAGATCTGGGGACCGAAAGCTTTCCAACGACACACTGGAAGTGCTGCCGCTCCTCCAGAATCACCCCGCAATTACCACCTCCATATCGCTTGGACTCTATGGGACTTTAACTGCTATGGGGGGTGCCAGCCTGTCTGGAGGGGCGGGAATGGCAGGAGATCTGGGGGTCTGATAAGACTCCTTATCAATATGTGTTTGTGTATATAAGCAGTGTGTTTCCACAATAAAGTTGTTCTTTTCATTCACCCAAATACTGGTTCTGTCTGGTTATTTCAGTGGGCTCCGCTATAATCAATTTGCTCCGCTACATAGCGGCATGTTCCAGGTATGGAAAGGACCCTTCCGGCGGAGCTACCCAGTCGGGGTAGCCGGAGTCTGTCACAATGATACATATAGCACACACACAGATACAGTAGCATGAGGAGGTATGATACAGCACACACACATATACACAGTAGCATGAGGAGGTATGATACATACAAGACACACAGATACAGTAGCATGATGAGGTATGATACATACAACACACACAGATACAGTAGCATGAGGCGGTATGATATATATTATACAGCACACACAGACACAGTAGCATTAGGAGGTATGATACATACAGCACACACAGATACAGTAGCATGAAGAGGTATGATATATACAGCACACACAGATACAGTAGCACAAGGAGGTATGATACATACAGCACACACAGACACAATAGCATTAGGAGGTATGATACATACAGCACACACAGATACAGTAGCATGAAGAGGTATGATATATACAGCACACACAGATACAGTAGCATGAGGAGGTATGATACATACAGCCAACACAGATACAGTAGCATGAGGAAAAATTATACATACAGCACACACACAGGTACAGTAGCATGAGGAGGTATAATACATACAGCACACACACAGATACAATAGCATGAGGAGGTGTGATACATACAGCACACACACAGATAGAGTAGCATGAGGAGGTATGATACATACATTACACAAAGGTACAGTAGCATTAGGAGGTATTATACATACAGCACACACACAGATACAGTAGCATGAGGAGCTATGATACATACAGCACACACAGATACAGTAGCATGAGGAGGTATGATACATACAGCACACACAGACACAATAGCATTAGGAGGTATGATACATACAGCACACACATATACAGTAGCATGAGGAGGTATGATACATACAGTACACACAGATACAGTAGCATGATGAGGTATGATACATACAGCACACACAAATATGGTAGCATGAGGCGGTATGATATATACAGCACACACAGAAACAGTAGCATTAGGAGGTATGATACATACAGCACACACAGATACAGTAGCATGAGGAGGTATGATATATACAGCACACACAGATACAGAAGCACAAGGAGGTATGATACATGCAGCACACACAGACACAGTAGCATTAGGAGGTATGATACATACAGCACACACAGATACAGTAGCATGAGGAGGTATGATATATACAGCACACACAGATACAGTAGCACAAGGAGGTATGATACATACAGCACACACAGACACAGTAGCATTAGGAAGTATGATACATACAGCACACACAGATACAGTAGCATGAAGAGGTATGATACATACAGCACACACAGATACAGTAGCATGAGGAGGTATGATACATACAGCACACACAGATACAGTAGCAAGAGGAGGTATGATACATACAGTACACACAGATACAGTAGCATGATGAGGTATGATACATACAGCACATACAGATACAGTAGCATGAGGCGGTATGATATATACAGCACACACAGACACAGTAGCATTAGGAGGTATGATACATACAGCACACACAGATACAGTAGCATGATGAGGTATGATACATACAGCACACACAGATACAGTAGCATTAGGAGGTATGATACATACAGCACACACAGATACAGTAGCATGAAGAGGTATGATATATACAGCACACACAGATACAGTAGCATGAGGAGGTATGATACATACAGCACACACAGATACAGTAGCATTAGGAGGTATGATACATACAGCACACACAGATACAGTAGCATGAGGAGGTATGATACATACAGCACACACAGATACAGTAGCATGAGGAGGTATGATACATACAGCACACACAGATACAGTAGTATGAGGAGGTATGATACATTTAGCATGAAGAGGTATGATATATATAGCACACACAGATACAGTAGCATGAGGAGGTATGATACATACAGCCAACACAGATACAGTAGCATGAGGAAAAATTATACATACAGCACACACACAGGTACAGTAGCATGAGGAGGTATAATACATACAGCACACACACAGATACAATAGCATGAGGAGGTGTGATACATACAGCACACACACAGATAGAGTAGCATGAGGAGGTATGATACATACATTACACAAAGGTACAGTAGCATTAGGAGGTATTATACATACAGCACACACATAGATACAGTAGCATGAGGAGCTATGATACATACAGCACACACAGATACAGTAGCATGAGGAGGTATGATACATACAGCACACACAGACACAATAGCATTAGGAGGTATGATACATACAGCACACACAGATACAGTAGCATGAGGAGGTATGATACATACAGCACACACATATACAGTAGCATGAGGAGGTATGATACATACAGTACACACAGATACAGTAGCATGATGAGGTATGATACATACAGCACACACAAATATGGTAGCATGAGGCGGTATGATATATACAGCACACACAGAAACAGTAGCATTAGGAGGTATGATACATACAGCACACACAGATACAGTAGCATGAGGAGGTATGATATATACAGCACACACAGATACAGAAGCACAAGGAGGTATGATACATACAGCACACACAGACACAGTAGCATTAGGAGGTATGATACATACAGCACACACAGATACAGTTGCATGAAGAGGTATGATATATACAGCACACACAGATACAGTAGCACAAGGAGGTATGATACATACAGCACACACAGACACAGTAGCAATAGGAAGTATGATACATACAGCACACACAGATACAGTAGCATGAAGAGGTATGATATATACAGCACACACAGATACAGTAGCATGAGGAGGAATGATACATACAGCACACACATATACAGTAGCATGAGGAGGTATGATACATACAGTACACACAGATACAGTAGCATGATGAGGTATGATACATACAGCACATACAGATACAGTAGCATGAGGCGGTATGATATATACAGCACACACAGACACAGTAGCATTAGGAGGTATGATACATACAGCACACACAGATACAGTAGCATGAAGAGGTATGATATATACAGCACACACAGATACAGTAGCATTAGGAGGTATGATACATACAGCACACACAGATACAGTAGCATGAAGAGGTATGATATATACAGCACACACAGATACAGTAGCATGAGGAGGTATGATACATACAGCCAACACAGATACAGTAGCATGAGGAAAAATTATACATACAGCACACACACAGGTACAGTAGCATGAGGAGGTATAATACATACAGCACACACACAGATACAATAGCATGAGGAGGTGTGATACATACAGCACACACACAGATAGAGTAGCATGAGGAGGTATGATACATACATTACACAAAGGTACAGTAGCATTAGGAGGTATTATACATACAGCACACACACAGATACAGTAGCATGAGGAGCTATGATACATACAGCACACACAGATACAGTAGCATGAGGACGTATGATACATACAGCACACACAGACACAATAGCATTAGGAGGTATGATACATACAGCACACACATATACAGTAGCATGAGGAGGTATGATACATACAGTACACACAGATACAGTAGCATGATGAGGTATGATACATACAGCACACACAAATATGGTAGCATGAGGCGGTATGATATATACAGCACACACAGAAACAGTAGCATTAGGAGGTATGATACATACAGCACACACAGATACAGTAGCATGAGGAGGTATGATATATACAGCACACACAGATACAGAAGCACAAGGAGGTATGATACATGCAGCACACACAGACACAGTAGCATTAGGAGGTATGATACATACAGCACACACAGATACAGTTGCATGAAGAGGTATGATATATACAGCACACACAGATACAGTAGCACAAGGAGGTATGATACATACAGCACACACAGACACAGTAGCATTAGGAGGTATGATACATACAGCACACACAGATACAGTAGCATGAAGAGGTATGATATATACAGCACACACAGATACAGTAGCATGAGGAGGAATGATACATACAGCACACACATATACAGTAGCAAGAGGAGGTATGATACATACAGTACACACAGATACAGTAGCATGATGAGGTATGATACATACAGCACATACAGATACAGTAGCATGAGGCGGTATGATATATACAGCACACACAGACACAGTAGCATTAGGAGGTATGATACATACAGCACACACAGATACAGTAGCATGAAGAGGTATGATATATACAGCACACACAGATACAGTAGCATTAGGAGGTATGATACATACAGCACACACAGATACAGTAGCATGAGGAGGTATGATATATACAGCACACACAGATACAGTAGCATGAGGAGGTATGATACATACAGCACACACAGATACAGTAGCATTAGGAGGTATGATACATACAGCACACACAGATACAGTAGCATGAGGAGGTATGATACATACAGCACACACAGATACAGTAGCATGAGGAGGTATGATACATACAGCACACACAGATACAGTAGTATGAGGAGGTATGATACATTTAGCATGAAGAGGTATGATATATATAGCACACACAGATACAGTAGCATGAGGAGGTATGATACATACAGCAAACACAGATACAGTAGCATGAGGAAAAATTATACATACAGCACACACACAGGTACAGTAGCATGAGGAGGTATAATACATACAGCACACACACAGATACAGTAGCATGAGGAGGTGTGATACATACAGCACACACACAGATAGAGTAGCATGAGGAGGTATGATACATACATTACACAAAGGTACAGTAGCATTAGGAGGTATTATACATACAGCACACACACAGATACAGTAGCATGAGGAGCTATGATACATACAGCACACACAGATACAGTAGCATGAGGAGGTATGATACATACAGCACACACAGACACAATAGCATTAGGAGGTATGATACATACAGCACACACAGATACAGTAGCATGAGGAGGTATGATACATACAGCACACACATATACAGTAGCATGAGGAGGTATGATACATACAGTACACACAGATACAGTAGCATGATGAGGTATGATACATACAGCACACACAAATATGGTAGCATGAGGCGGTATGATATATACAGCACACACAGAAACAGTAGCATTAGGAGGTATGATACATACAGCACACACAGATACAGTAGCATGAGGAGGTATGATATATACAGCACACACAGATACAGAAGCACAAGGAGGTATGATACATACAGCACACACAGACACAGTAGCATTAGGAGGTATGATACATACAGCACACACAGATACAGTTGCATGAAGAGGTATGATATATACAGCACACACAGATACAGTAGCACAAGGAGGTATGATACATACAGCACACACAGACACAGTAGCATTAGGAAGTATGATACATACAGCACACACAGATACAGTAGCATGAAGAGGTATGATATATACAGCACACACAGATACAGTAGCATGAGGAGGAATGATACATACAGCACACACATATACAGTAGCATGAGGAGGTATGATACATACAGTACACACAGATACAGTAGCATGATGAGGTATGATACATACAGCACATACAGATACAGTAGCATGAGGCGGTATGATATATACAGCACACACAGACACAGTAGCATTAGGAGGTATGATACATACAGCACACACAGATACAGTAGCACGAAGAGGTATGATATATACAGCACACACAGATACAGTAGCATTAGGAGGTATGATACATACAGCACACACAGATACAGTAGCATGAAGAGGTATGATATATACAGCACACACAGATACAGTAGCATGAGGAGGTATGATACATACAGCACACACAGATACAGTAGCATGAGGCGGTATGATATATATTATACAGCACACACAGACACAGTAGCATTAGGAGGTATGATACATACAGCACACACAGATACAGTAGCATGAAGAGGTATGATATATACAGCACACACAGATACAGTAGCACAAGGAGGTATGATACATACAGCACACACAGACACAATAGCATTAGGAGGTATGATACATACAGCACACACAGATACAGTAGCATGAAGAGGTATGATATATACAGCACACACAGATACAGTAGCATGAGGAGGTATGATACATACAGCCAACACAGATACAGTAGCATGAGGAAAAATTATACATACAGCACACACACACAGGTACAGTAGCATGAGGAGGTATAATACATACAGCACACACACAGATACAATAGCATGAGGAGGTGTGATACATACAGCACACACACAGATAGAGTAGCATGAGGAGGTATGATACATACATTACACAAAGGTACAGTAGCATTAGGAGGTATTATACATACAGCACACACACAGATACAGTAGCATGAGGAGCTATGATACATACAGCACACACAGATACAGTAGCATGAGGACGTATGATACATACAGCACACACAGACACAATAGCATTAGGAGGTATGATACATACAGCACACACATATACAGTAGCATGAGGAGGTATGATACATACAGTACACACAGATACAGTAGCATGATGAGGTATGATACATACAGCACACAAATATGGTAGCATGAGGCGGTATGATATATGCAGCACACACAGAAACAGTAGCATTAGGAGGTATGATACATACAGCACACACAGATACAGTAGCATGAGGAGGTATGATATATACAGCACACACAGATACAGAAGCACAAGGAGGTATGATACATGCAGCACACACAGACACAGTAGCATTAGGAGGTATGATACATACAGCACACACAGATACAGTTGCATGAAGAGGTATGATATATACAGCACACACAGATACAGTAGCACAAGGAGGTATGATACATACAGCACACACAGACACAGTAGCATTAGGAAGTATGATACATACAGCACACACAGATACAGTAGCATGAAGAGGTATGATATATACAGCACACACAGATACAGTAGCATGAGGAGGAATGATACATACAGCACACACATATACAGTAGCAAGAGGAGGTATGATACATACAGTACACACAGATACAGTAGCATGATGAGGTATGATACATACAGCACATACAGATACAGTAGCATGAGGCGGTATGATATATACAGCACACACAGACACAGTAGCATTAGGAGGTATGATACATACAGCACACACAGATACAGTAGCATGAAGAGGTATGATATATACAGCACACACAGATACAGTAGCATTAGGAGGTATGATACATACAGCACACACAGATACAGTAGCATGAAGAGGTATGATATATACAGCACACACAGATACAGTAGCATGAGGAGGTATGATACATACAGCACACACAGATACAGTAGCATTAGGAGGTATGATACATACAGCACACACAGATACAGTAGCATGAGGAGGTATGATACATACAGCACACACAGATACAGTAGCATGAGGAGGTATGATACATACAGCACACACAGATACAGTAGTATGAGGAGGTATGATACATTTAGCATGAAGAGGTATGATATATATAGCACACACAGATACAGTAGCATGAGGAGGTATGATACATACAGCCAACACAGATACAGTAGCATGAGGAAAAATTATACATACAGCACACACACAGGTACAGTAGCATGAGGAGGTATAATACATACAGCACACACACAGATACAATAGCATGAGGAGGTGTGATACATACAGCACACACACAGATAGAGTAGCATGAGGAGGTATGATACATACATTACACAAAGGTACAGTAGCATTAGGAGGTATTATACATACAGCACACACACAGATACAGTAGCATGAGGAGCTATGATACATACAGCACACACAGATACAGTAGCATGAGGAGGTATGATACATACAGCACACACAGACACAATAGCATTAGGAGGTATGATACATACAGCACACACAGATACAGTAGCATGAGGAGGTATGATACATACAGCACACACATATACAGTAGCATGAGGAGGTATGATACATACAGTACACACAGATACAGTAGAATGATGAGGTATGATACATACAGCACACACAAATATGGTAGCATGAGGCGGTATGATATATACAGCACACACAGAAACAGTAGCATTAGGAGGTATGATACATACAGCACACACAGATACAGTAGCATGAGGAGGTATGATATATACAGCACACACAGATACAGAAGCACAAGGAGGTATGATACATACAGCACACACAGACACAGTAGCATTAGGAGGTATGATACATACAGCACACACAGATACAGTTGCATGAAGAGGTATGATATATACAGCACACACAGATACAGTAGCACAAGGAGGTATGATACATACAGCACACACAGACACAGTAGCATTAGGAAGTATGATACATACAGCACACACAGATACAGTAGCATGAAGAGGTATGATATATACAGCACACACAGATACAGTAGCATGAGGAGGAATGATACATACAGCACACACATATACAGTAGCATGAGGAGGTATGATACATACAGTACACACAGATACAGTAGCATGATGAGGTATGATACATACAGCACATACAGATACAGTAGCATGAGGCGGTATGATATATACAGCACACACAGACACAGTAGCATTAGGAGGTATGATACATACAGCACACACAGATACAGTAGCATGAAGAGGTATGATATATACAGCACACACAGATACAGTAGCATTAGGAGGTATGATACATACAGCACACACAGATACAGTAGCATGAAGAGGTATGATATATACAGCACACACAGATACAGTAGCATGAGGAGGTATGATACATACAGCACACACAGATACAGTAGCATTAGGAGGTATGATACATACAGCACACACAGATACAGTAGCATGAGGAGGTATGATACATACAGCACACACAGATACAGTAGCATGAGGAGGTATGATACATACAGCACACACAGATACAGTAGTATGAGGAGGTATGATACATTTAGCACACACAGATACAGTAGCATGATGAGGTATGATACAGCACACACAGATACAGTAGCATGAGGAGGTATGATACAGCACACACAGATACAGTAGCATGAAGAGGGATGATACATACAACACACACAGATACAGTAGTATGAGGAGGTATGATACATTTAGCACACACAGATACAGTAGCATGATGAGGTATGATACAGCACACACAGATACAGTAGCATGAGGAGGTATGATACAGCACACACACAGATACAGTAGAATGAAGAGGTATAATACATACAGCACACACACAGCTACAGTAGCATGAGGATGTATGATACATACAGCACACACAGATACTGTAGCATGCAGAGGTATAATACATACAGCACACACACAGATACAGTAGCATGAGGATGTATGATACATACAGCACACACAGATACAGTAGCATGCAGAGGTATAATACATACAGCACACACACAGATACAGAAGCATGAGGAGGTATGATACATACATCACACACAGATACAGTAGCATGAGGAGGTATGATACATACAGCGCACACACACACAGTAGCATGAGGAGGTATAATACATACAGCACACACACAGATTCAATAGCATAAGGAGCTGTGATACATACAGCACACACACAGATAGAGTAGCATGAGGAGGCATGATACATACATTACACACAGGTACAGTAGCATTAGAAGGTATGATACCTACAGCACACACACAGATACAGTAGCATGAGGAGCTATGATACATACAGCACACACAGATACAGTAGCATGAGGAGGTATGATACATACAGCACTCACAGACACAATAGCATTAGGAGGTATGATACATACAGCACACACAGATACAGTAGCATGAAGAGGTATGATGTATACAGCACACACAGATACAGTAGCATGAGGAGGTATGATACATACAGCACACACATATACAGTAGCATGAGGAGGTATGATACATACAGTACACACATATACAGTAGCATGATGAGGTATGATACATACAGCACACACAGATACAGTAGCATGAGGCGGTATGATATATACAGCACACACAGACACAGTAGCATTAGGAGGTATGATACATACAGCACAAACAGATACAGTAGCATGAGGAGGTATGATATATACAGCACACACAGATACAGTAGCATGAGGAGGTATGATACATACTAGACATGTGCATGGCGAAAAAATTCGGTTCGGATCGATTCGGAATTTTTCGAAGTTCGGTTCGGATCGATTCGAATTCGGTAAATTATGAATCGATTCGTTTCGGATTCATTCGGATTCGAAGAAATTCGGCTGGATTCGGTTCATAAATTTGGCATTTCGGTAAGTGTTAGGTGGGATTAGACTAGTGTTATACTGTATATTAGGTGTTAACCTAACATACTGTACAATACTAGTGTAATCCCAATGGCTATCCGAATTTATGAATCGATTCGGTTCGATTCGGTTAGATTCGGAAAATTCGGCAGAATTTTAATTCGGAAATTCGGTTCGATCCGAATCGCCGAATTTGCCGAATTTTCTGAATTTCCGAATCGAACCGAAACAAATCGCACATGTCTAATACATACAGCACACACAGATACAGTAGCATTAGGAGGTATGATACATACAGCACACACAGATACAGTAGCATAAGGAGGTATGATACATACAGCACACACAGATACAGTAGCATGATGAGGTATGATACATACAGCACACACACACACAGTAGCATTAGGAGGTATGATACATACAGCACACACAGATACAGTAGCATGAAGAGGTATGATATATACAGAACACACAGATACAGTAGCACAAGTAGGTATGATACATACAGCACACACAGACACAGTAGCATTAGGAGGTATGATACATACAGCACACACAGATACAGTAGCATGAGGAGGTATGATACATACAGCATACACAGATACAGTAGCATTAGGAGGTATGATACATACAGCACACACAGATACAGTAGCATAAGGAGGTATGATACATACAGCACACACAGATACAGTAGCATGATGACATGATGAGGTATGATACATACAGCACACACAGATACAGTAGCATGAGGAGGTATGATATATACAGCACACACAGATACAGTAGCATGAGGAGGTATGATACATACAGCATACACAGATACAGTAGCATTAGGAGGTATGATACATACAGCACACACAGATACAGTAGCATAAGGAGGTATGATACATACAGCACACACAGATACAGTAGCATGATGAGGTATGATACATACAGCACACACAGATACAGTAGCATGAGTAGGTATGATACATACAGCACACACACAGATACAGTACCATGATGAGGTATGATACAGCACACACAGATACAGTAGCATGAGGAGGTATGATACAGCACACACAGATACAGTAGCATGAGGAGGTATGATACATACAACACACATAGATACAGTAGCATGAAGAGGTATGATACATACAGCACACACACAGATACAGTAGAATGAAGAGGTATAATACATACAGCACACACACAGATACAGTAGCATGAGGATGTATGATACATACAGCACACACAGATACAGTAGCATGCAGAGGTATAATACATAGAGCACACACACAGATAGAGTAGCATGAGGATCTGTGATACATACAGCACACACAGATACAGTAGCATGCAGAGGTATAATACATACAGCACATACACCGATACAGAAGCATGAGAAGGTATGATACATACAACACACAAAGATACAGTAGCATGAGGAGGTATGATATATACAGCACACACACAGATAAAATAGCATGAGGAGCTATGATACATACAGCCAACCCAGATACAGTAGCATGAGGAGAAATTATACATACAGCACACACACAGGTACAGTAGCATGAGGAGGTATAATACATACAGCACACACACAGATAGAGTAGCATGAGGAGGTATGATACATACATTACACACAGGTACAGTAGCATTAGAAGGTATGATACCTACAGCACACACACAGATACAGTAGCATGAGGAGCTATGATACATACAGCACACACAGATACAGTAGCATGAGGAGGTATGATACATACAGCACTCACAGACACAATAGCATTAGGAGGTATGATACATACAGCACACACAGATACAGTAGCATGAAGAGGTATGATGTATACAGCACACACAGATACAGTAGCATGAGGAGGTATGATACATACAGCACACACATATACAGTAGCATGAGGAGGTATGATACATACAGTACACACATATACAGTAGCATGATGAGGTATGATACATACAGCACACACAGATACAGTAGCATGAGGCGGTATGATATATACAGCACACACAGACACAGTAGCATTAGGAGGTATGATACATACAGCACAAACAGATACAGTAGCATGAGGAGGTATGATATATACAGCACACACAGATACAGTAGCATGAGGAGGTATGATACATACTAGACATGTGCATGGCGAAAAAATTCGGTTCGGATCGATTCGGAATTTTTCGAAGTTCGGTTCGGATCGATTCGAATTCGGTAAATTATGAATCGATTCGTTTCGGATTCATTCGGATTCGAAGAAATTCGGCTGGATTCGGTTGGTAAATTTGGCATTTCGGTAAGTGTTAGGTGGGATTAGACTAGTGTTATACTGTATATTAGGTGTTAACCTAACATACTGTACAATACTAGTGTAATCCCAATGGCTATCCGAATTTACGAATCGATTCGGTTAGATTCGGTTAGATTCGGAAAATTCGGCAGAATTTTAATTCGGAAATTCGGTTCGATCCGAATCGCCGAATTTGCCGAATTTTCCGAATTTCCGAATCGAACCGAAACAAATCGCACATGTCTAATACATACAGCACACACAGATACAGTAGCATTAGGAGGTATGATACATACAGCACACACAGATACAGTAGCATAAGGAGGTATGATACATACAGCACACACAGATACAGTAGCATGATGAGGTATGATACATACAGCACACACACACACAGTAGCATTAGGAGGTATGATACATACAGCACACACAGATACAGTAGCATGAAGAGGTATGGTATATACAGAACACACAGATACAGTAGCACAAGTAGGTATGATACATACAGCACACACAGACACAGTAGCATTAGGAGGTATGATACATACAGCACACACAGATACAGTAGCATGAAGAGGTATGATATATACAGCACACACAGATACAGTAGCATGAGGAGGTATGATACATACAGCATACACAGATACAGTAGCATTAGGAGGTATGATACATACAGCACACACAGATACAGTAGCATAAGGAGGTATGATACATACAGCACACACAGATACAGTAGCATGATGACATGATGAGGTATGATACATACAGCACACACAGATACAGTAGCATGAGGAGGTATGATATATACAGCACACACAGATACAGTAGCATGAGGAGGTATGATACATACAGCAAACACAGATACAGTAGCATTAGGAGGTATGATACATACAGCACACACAGATACAGTAGCATAAGGAGGTATGATACATACAGCACACACAGATACAGTAGCATGATGAGGTATGATACATACAGCACACACAGATACAGTAGCATGAGTAGGTATGATACATACAGCACACACACAGATACAGTACCATGATGAGGTATGATACAGCACACACAGATACAGTAGCATGAGGAGGTATGATACAGCACACACAGATACAGTAGCATGAGGAGGTATGATACATACAACACACATAGATACAGTAGCATGAAGAGGTATGATACATACAGCACACACACAGATACAGTAGCATGAGGATGTATGATACATACAGCACCCACAGATACAGTAGCATGCAGAGGTATAATACATAGAGCACACACACAGATAGAGTAGCATGAGGATCTGTGATACATACAGCACACACAGATACAGTAGCATGCAGAGGTATAATACATACAGCACATACACCGATACAGAAGCATGAGGAGGTATGATACATACAACACACAAAGATACAGTAGCATGAGGAGGTATGATATATACAGCACACACACAGATAAAATAGCATGAGGAGCTATGATACATACAGCCAACCCAGATACAGTAGCATGAGGATGTATAATACATACAGCACACACACAGATAGAGTAGCATGAGGAGGTATGATACATACATTACACACAGGTACAGTAGCATTAGGAGGTATGATACATACAGCACACACACAGATAAAGTAGCACGAGGAGCTATGATACATACAGCACACACAGATACAGTAGCATGAGGAGGTATGATACATACAGCACACACAGATACAGTAGCATGAGGAGGTATGATACATTCTGCACACACACAGATACAGTAGTATGAAGAGGTATAATACATACAGCACACACACAGATACAGTAGCATGAGGATGTATGATACATACAGCACACATAGATACAGTAGCATGCAAAGGTATAATACATACAGCACACACACAGATACAGAACCATGAGGAGGTATGAGCTATACAGCACACACACAGATAAAGTAGCATGAGGAGCTATGATACATACAGCCCACACAGATACAGTAGCATGATGAGGTATGATACATAAAGCACACACACAGGTACAGTAGCATGAGGAGCTATGTTACATAGAGCACACACAGATACAGTAGCATGAGGAGGTATAATACATACAGCAAACACACAGATACAGTAGCATGAAGAGGTGTGATACATACAGCACACACACAGATACAGTAGCATGAGGAGGTATGATACATACAGCGCACACACACACACAGTAGCATGAGGAGGTATAATACAAACAGCACAAACAGGTACAGTAGCATGAGGAGCTATGCTACGTACAGCACATACACAGATACAGTAGCATGAGGAGATATGATGCATACAGCACACACACAGATACAGTAGCATGAGGAGCTATGATGCATACAGCACACACACAGATACAGTAGCATGAGGAGGTAGGATACGTACAGCACACACAGATACAGTAGCATGAGGGGTATGATACATACAGAACACACACAGATACAGTAGCATGAGGAGCTATGATGCATACAGCACACACACAGATACAGTAGCATGAGGAGGTATGATACGTACAGCACACACAGATACAGTAGCATGAGGGGTATGATACATACAGCACACACAGATACAGTAGCATGAGGAGGTGTGATACATACAGCACACACAGATACAGTAGCATGAGGAGTATGATACATAGAGCACACACAGATACAGTAGCATGAGGAGGTGTGATACATACAGCACACACAGATACAGTAGCATGAGGAGGTATGATACAGCACACACAGATACAGTAGCATTAGGAGGTATGATACAGCACACACAGATACAATATCATTAGGAGGTATGATACAGCGCACACAGATACAGTATCATTAGGAGGTATGATACAGCACACACACATACAGTAGCATGAGGAGGTATGATACATACAGCACACACACACATACAGTAGCATGAGGAGGTATGATACAGCACACACAGATACAGTAGCATTAGGAGGTATGATACAGCACACACACATATACAGTAGTATGAGGAGGTATGATACAGCACACACACACATACAGTAGAATGAGGAGGTATGATACATACAGCACACACACAGATACAGTAGCATGAGGAGGTATGATACAGCACACACAGATACAGTAGTATTAGGAGGTATGATACAGCACACACACAGATACAGTAGCATGAGGAGGTATGATACAGAACACACACACATACAGTAGCATGAGGAGGTATGATACATAAAGCACACACACAGATACAGTAGCATGAGGAGTATGATACATAGAGCACACACAGATACAGTAGCATGAGGAGGTGTGATACATACAGCACACACAGATACAGTAGCATGAGGAGGTATGATACAGCACACACAGATACAGTAGCATTAGGAGGTATGATACAGCACACACAGATACAATATCATTAGGAGGTATGATACAGCGCACACAGATACAGTAGCATTAGGAGGTATGATACAGCACACACACATACAGTAGCATGAGGAGGTATGATACAGCACACACACACATACAGTAGCATGAGGAGGTATGATACATACAGCACACACACACATACAGTAGCATGAGGAGGTATGATACAGCACACACAGATACAGTAGCATTAGGAGGTATGATACAGCACACACACATATACAGTAGTATGAGGAGGTATGATACAGCACACACACACATACAGTAGAATGAGGAGGTATGATACATACAGCACACACACAGATACAGTAGCATGAGGAGGTATGATACAGCACACACAGATACAGTAGTATTAGGAGGTATGATACAGCACACACACAGATACAGTAGCATGAGGAGGTATGATACATAAAGCACACACACAGATACAGTAGCATGAGGAGGTATGATACAGCACACACAGATACAGTAGCATGAGGAGGTATGATACAGCACACACAGATACAGTAGCATGAGGAGGTATGATACAGCACACACAGATACAGTAGCATGAGGAGGTATAATACATATACAGATTATACTCTGCAGATATATACACACTGTGGTATTATAAGATGCAGTAAGATAATGATTTGACTATATTAGCATGTGCACAGGCTTAGTGACCTTACAGGGACATTAAATATTTTATCATCTGCCTCTAATTTACATCAGCTGAGGAGATTAGATAAGGGAAACTGAAGTGTACCATAATGATGCTTAAAGTTTGACACGTCTTTATTATTTAAACAATGTCACGCTATTCTTCCCTTTGAATACATTGTTATCTGTTTTTTCTTCTTGTGTTCAATGTCCCTTTAATAAATGTCCAGAGTTGTGTACCTTAATGCAATGGAGGTGCGGACTGCTAATGAATTGACAGCTTTAGGGAGCGACATCCAGTGGGCCAATATACACTTAACCCCTTCACTGACAGAAATGCAACAGAAGAGTTAATGCCTTGTATGTCCAGTGAACTTTCAGCGGGTTATGGAGTGGGGTCATACAGCTGTGCTACTTTCCATACTGAAATTTCTCTCCACTACCCAAAGGACTAAATTCTTCCATTGTCTGTTCTGGGTCGTCTGTTTTGTGCTGCTGACAGTGAGGCCTGATAGGCAGAGGGTGCGGGTTGTTGTGGGGGGGTTAGTGCTGGCACGCAGCATCCTATCAATACCCCATTGTGTGTGCGAGAGGGCCAGTTATATGTACCAGCTGGGTGGGAGAACAAGCGCCGCATACAGTGACCTATGCGCCAATAGGGAGGCAAATGTGCAAACAGTACCACTGATTTTTATTGCTAGGCTCAGAGCAACACTGCTTTTTTTTTTTTTTTTTAAAGAATTCCACATTACCACAGTAATGCAGGGCTGATATAGTATGGGCAGCAGCCTCGAATAATATCATACTGAAAAAATGCGTTATTCATGACTGTCGCTAGAGATAAACTAATTAATGAAAAGAGAATGCGACAACAGGAGCTAAACGAATTAGTCCTGAAACCCAGAATTAAAAGCACATACAGATCATAAGCACAAACTATTTTATATGTCTCCGCCTCACCATGCGTATAAACTCCCTATGTAACTGCAGTTTACCCTCAGCTCATCTGATCAGAAGTTGTGCCAACCAGAGCTAACAGGTCTATACTGCTGGTTATGGTCTGTTAGCTGTTCCTGCTCTAGGAATTAGCCAGAACATTTGCTGAAGTTGAGTTTCTCCAAAAGCCAAAGCATCCAACAGATGTACTCATGAGGTGCGAGATTACGTATGCGGCGCAGGCTTCAGCGTAACTGCTGAAACCCATTCCGCCCGTAATTTCACATCAGGAAATCACATAAACACCGCCGGCAGTTCATAAAGTGCCGTAAGTCGGATAAACAAGCAATGTCCAGAAATGTGCGTAAATACACATTTCCTGGAGTCGCCAGTGACTTACGGCACTTTAGAAACTGCCAGTGGTATTTATGTAAGAAAAAAACTAAATGTGAAATCTCCCATAAAAGTCTAACCCCCTCCCAAAAAAAACCTGACACATAAAATCCCAGATATCCGCTATTCCCCCACATCGCAACTAATAAAAGTATTAACCCCTAAACCAACAAACCCCACAACGCAATATGCCTAATTAAACTATTAACCCCTATTTCGCCATTCACCCACATCGCAATCTACCTAAGAAATGTAATAACTCCTAATCCGCCATTCACCCACATCGCAATCCACCTAATAAAAGTATTAGGTATTAACCCCTAATCCGCCATTTACCCACATTGCAATCCACCTAATAAAAGTATTAACCTCTAAATCCGCCAACCCCAACATCGCAAACTACCTAATAAATGTATTAACCCCTAAATCACCAAACCCCCACATCGCAAAGTAACTAATTGACTTATTAACCCCTGAACTACCAAACCCCCTTATCGCAACAATAAAAAATCCTAACAGTACTTAAAAACAAACTAAGATTAAATTTAATTAATCTAAAATTACAAAAAATAATAAACCAAATTATCAAAAACATTTTTTTAACCTAATCCCTTTGAAAATAAAAAAGCCCCCCAAAATAAAAACACACCCTAATCTAATGCTAAACTACCAATAGCCCTTAAAATGGCTTTTTGGAGGGCATTGCCTAAGTCCCCCCTAACACCAAACCCTCAAAATAAAAAAAAATAACACTAAAAAACCTAAGCTACCCATTGACCCTAAAAGGGCATTTGTATGGGCATTGCCCTTAAAAGGGCATTCAGCTCTTTTACTGCCCTTAAAGGAGCATTAAGCTCATTTACCGCCCAATAAAATCCCTTATCTAAAAAATAAAATAAAAAATAAAAATGTAAAAGAAAGCCTAAATCTAATCCCCAGATAAGTACTCACGGTTCCTAAAGTCTGACGGTGATGACTTCTTCCAAACGGCGACATCTTCTTCCATCAGCAACCTCTTCTATCTTCATCCAGGACCACGGATCTAAAGACCGGCGACCACGGAACTGAAGACCAGCGCCCGCGGAGCCATGGAGCGTGGAGGATCCTCCCCGTACGACCACCGCCATACATTGAATATTGAATGCAAGTTACGCGTTTAAATATGGCGTACCTTGCATTACTATTAGCTGATTTGAATCTTCAAACAGCCCATAGGACTTTGAACAGCCAATAGGATTTCAGTGGCTCTCATCCTATTGGCTGATTTGAATTTGAAGATTCAAATCAGCCAAAAGGAATGCAAGGTACGCCATCTTTAAACTCATAACTTGCATTCAATATTCAGTGTACAGCGGTGATCGTACGAAGAGGATCCTCCACGCTCCATGGCTCTGTGGTCACCGGGCTTCAGTTCCGCTGTCCTCAGTTTTCAGTTCCGCGGTCCTCGAAGAAGATAGAAGAGGTCGCCGCGGTGGAAGAAGATGTTGCCGCTTGGAAGAAGACTTCACCGCCGGACTTCAGAAACCGTGAGTACCTATCTGGTACCTATCTGGGGGTTAGATTAAGGCTTTTTTTGTATTTATTTTTTATTTTTTAGATTAGGGATTTTATTGGGCGGTAAAAGAGCTGAATGCCCTTTTAAGGGCAATGCCCATACAAATGCCCTTTTAGGGGCAATGGGTAGTTTAGGATCTTTTAGTGTTTTTTTTATTTTGGGGGGGTTTGGTGGGTGGGGGGGGTTTACTGTTTGGTGGAACTTAGTTTTTTTTTTTAAATGTAAAAGAACTGTTTAATAGTGATGTCACGAACATAAAAATTTGGGTTCGCGAACGGCGAACACGAACTTCCACAACTGTTCGTGAACGGGCGAACTGGGCGAACCGCCATAGACTTCAATAGGCAGACGAACTTTAAAACCCACAGGGACTCTTTCTGGCCACAATAGTGATGGAAAAGTTGTTTCAAGGGGACTAACACCTGGACTGTGG
The DNA here is from genome assembly GCF_027579735.1 of Bombina bombina. NCBI lineage: Eukaryota > Metazoa > Chordata > Amphibia > Anura > Bombinatoridae > Bombina > Bombina bombina. The sequence continues at coordinate 417,862,980 of NC_069505.1, forward strand.
CATGCCGGAGGGGATCCATGGCAAAACTCCCATGGAAAATTACATAGTTGATGCAGAGTCTGTTTTTAAGCCATAAAGGGCATAAATCACCTAACATTCCTAAATTGTTTGGAATAACGTGCTTTAAAACATCAGGTATGATGTTGTATCGATCAGGTAGTGTAAGGGTTACGCCCGCTTCACAGTGACAGACCAAACTCCCCGTTTAAAGGGACAGTCTACACCAGAATTTTTATTGTTTTAAAAGATAGATAATCCCTTTATTACCCATTTCCCAGTTTTGCATAACTAACACATTTATAATAATATACTTTTAACATCTGTGATTATCTTGTATCTAATCCTCTGCAAACTGCCCCTTTTTTCAGTTCTTTTGACAGACTTGCAGTCTAGCCAATCAGTGCCTGCTCCCAGATAACTTCTCGTGCACGAGCACAGTGTTATCTATATGAAATACGTGAACTAACACCCTCTAGTGTTGAAAAACTGTTTGAAATGCAATCTGAAAGAGGTGGGCTTCAAGGTCTAAGAAATTAGCATATGAACCTCCTAGGTTAAGCTTTCAACTAAGAATACCAAGAGAACAAAGCAAAATTGGTGATAAAAGTAAATTGGAAAATTGTTTAAAATTACATGCTCTATCTGAATCATGAAAGTTTATTTTGGCCTAGACTGTCCCTTTAACGCACCGCAAACAACCGCAAACAGTCCATTTGCACAACCGCAAACTCCCCATTTGCACAAGGTTGGATACCAAGCTAGCCATGTCCCGTTCCTTGTCCTCACTGATGTCATTGAAAGTCTCTACCTCCACCCAGCCACGTACAACACCAAGGGTCCCCGAAAGGTGACAACATGCCCCCTGGGACGCCTGCTGTGTTTGGTCTTCCACCTCCTCAAAGCCACCTAACTCCTTTGACTCCTCTTCTTCAGACTCCTCTCTCTGCGTTGCCTCTCTCTGCGTTATTATAAGGTGTGTTAAGTAGTACTATTCCTATCAGTTTAATCCCTGTTACGTCCCCTATCAGGGGACGTGTATATGGCATCGATTTTAGGAACCGGGAGATGGAAAAAGATGCTTGGTCGGTCCTCCTACTTCAAATTTTGGGCACTGCGCGTGCAATCTAATGTGCCACCAGATAGGAGTGGTGTGTTAAGTAGTTCTATTCTTAACACTACTGTTACACCAGATATGAGTTCACTGGGGTGACACTGTGCCCTGGCAGGCAGGCACTGAAACGCACACGTGTGAAGGAAACTGACTGCTATTATTTAACACAATCAAAAAAGTGTTGTTTTTTTTAAATCTACACTACTGTTACACCAGATATGAGTGGTGGCACTGGGCAAGTGGGCACAGTATACACTATGAGCCTGACACACACGCTGGCAGACAGGCAACTGCAATTAGATTACACATGAAAAAAAAAAAGCAGACATGTTCTAGCCCTAAAAAGGGCTTTTTGGGGTGCTGTCCTTACAGCAGAGATCAGATGAGTCCTTCAGGACTGTAGTGGACACTGAATACACAAGCCTAGCTATCGATTTCCCTATTAAATCAGCAGCAGCTACACTGTCCCTCCTCTCACTAACAATGCAGCTTCCAAATGAATCTAAAATGGATGCTGTCCAGGAGGTAGGAGGGTCTGGGAGGGAGGGTCTGCTGCTGATTGGCTGGAATGTGTCTGCTGACTGTGAGGTACAGGGTCAAAGTATTACTCAATGATGATGAATAGGGGGCGGATCGAACATCGCATATGTTCGCCCGCCGCGGCGAATGCGAACATGCTATGTTCGCCGGGAACTATTCACCGGCGAACTATTCGCGACATCACTAGGGCAATGCCCTACAAAAAGCCCTTTTAAGGGCTATTGGTAGTTTAGTTTAGATTATTTGGGGGGGGGGCTTTTTTATTTTCATAGGGATTAGGTATTCATTTTTTTACTTTAGATAATTTGATTTATTATTTTCTGTAAGCATACTTTTTTATTTTTTGTAATTTTAGATTAATTTAAACTTAGTTTTTTTTATTTTTAAAGTAATGTTATGTTTTTAATTTTAATTGTAAGTTAGTATTTTTAAATTTTGGGTAATTGGGGTTAATTTAGGGGGTGTTAGGTTAGGGGGCTTAGTAATTTAATGAGTTATATGCGTTGTGGGCGGTTGGCAGTTCAGGAATTAATAGCTTAATTAGGTTTATTGCGTTGTGGGGGTTGGCGGTTTAGAGGTTAATATACTATAGGCTAGATTTAGAGTTCTGCGGCCAAAGGGGTGCGTTAGCTACGCGTGTATTTTTCCCCCCGCACCTTTTAAACACCGCTGGTATTTAGAGTTCTCTGAAGGGCTACGTTAGGCTCCAAAAAGGGAGCGTAGAGCATAATTTACCACCACTTCAACTCTAAATACCAGCGGTGCTTACGGACGCGGCTAGCTTCACAAACGTGCTCGTGCACGATTCCCCCACAGGAAACAATGGGGCAGTTTGAGCTGGAAAAAACCTAACACCTGCAAAAAAGCAGCGTTCAGCTCCTAACGCAGCCCCATTGTTTCCTATGGGGAAACACTTCCTAAGTCTGCACCTAACACCCTAACATGTACCCCGAGTCTAAACACCCCTAACCTTACACTTATTAACCCCTAATATGCCGACCCGCTATCGATGACCCCTGCATATTATTTTTAACCCCTAATCTGCCGCTCCGTACACCGCCGCAACCTACGTTATCCCTATTAACCCCTAATCTGCTGCCCCTAACACCGCCGACCCCTATATTATATTTATTAACCCCTAATCTGCCGCCCCCAACGTCGCCGCCACCTACCTACAATTATTAACCCCTAATCTGCCGACCGGACCTCACCGCTACTATAATAAAGTTATTAATCCGCCTCACTCCCGCCTCAAAAACCCTATAATAAATAGTATTGACCCCTAATCTGCCCTCCCTAACATTGCCGACACCTAACTTCAAGTATTAACCCCTAATCTGCCGACCGGACCTCGCCGCTACTCTAATAAATGTATTAACCCCTAAAGCTAAGTCTAACCCTAACCCTAACACCCCCCTAAATTAAATCTAATTTAAATCTAACGAAATAAAATAATTCTTATTAAATAAATTATTCCTATTTAAAGCTAAATACTTACCTGTAAAATAAACCCTAATATAGCTACAATATAAATAATAATTATATTGTAGCTATTTTAGGATTAATATTTATTTTACAGGCAACTTTGTATTTATTTTAACCAGGTACAATAGCTATTAAAAAGTTAATAACTATTTAATAGCTACCTAGTTAAAATAATTACAAAATTACCTGTAAAATAAATCCTAACCTAAGTTACAATTAAACCTAACACTACACTATCAATAAATAAATTAAATAAACTATATACAATTATCTACAATTATATCAACTAAACTAAATTACAAAAACAAACAAACACTAAATTACAAAAAAAAACCCTACTAAATTACAAAAAATAAAAAAGATTACAAGAATTTTAAACTAATTACACCTACTCTAAGCCCCCTAAAAAATAACAAAGCCCCCCAAAATAAAAAAATGCCCTACCCTATTCTAAAATAAAAATTGTAAAGCTCTTTTACCTTACCAGCCCTTAAAAGGGCCTTTTGCGGGGCATGCCCCAAAGTAAACAGCTCTTTTGCCTATAAAAAAAACATACAATACCCCCCCAACATTACAACCCACCACCCACATACCCCTAATCTAACCACCCAAACCCCCCTTAAATAAACCTAACACTAAGCCCCTGAAGATCTCCCTACCTTGTCTTCACCACGCCGGGTATCACCGATCCGTCCAGAAGAGGGTCCGAAGTCTTCATCCTATCCGGCAAGAAGAGCTCCTCCCGAGGGTCCAAAGTCTTCATCCTATCCGGGCAGAAGAGGACATCCGGACCGGCAGACATCTTCATCCAGGCGGCATCTTCTATCTTCTTCCATCCGGCGCGGAGCGGGACCATCTTCAAGCAGCCGACGCGGAGCCATCCTTCTTCACCGACGGACTAACGACGAATGAAGGTTCCTTTAAGGGACGTCATCCAAGATGGCGTCCCTCGAATTCCGATTGGCTGATAGGATTCTATCAGCCAATCAGAATTAAGGTAGGAAAAATCTGATTGGCTGATTGAATCAGCCAATCAGATTCAAGTTCAATCGGAATGGCTGATTGGATCAGCCAATCAGATTGAGCTCGCATTCTATTGGCTTATCGGAACAGCCAATAGAATGCAAGCTCAATCTGATTGGCGCAGCTTTATTTAAAAAAAAATAAAAAATGCTACATTTGTTTTTTTAAATAATGCCAACACCACACTGAAATTTGGGGCCCATTTAGAAAATTAAATAGAGATGTGATCTCTGGCTAATTTTGGGAGCGCTTATTGCTACCGTAAGCACTTGTAATGGCTGGTTATTTATTGCGCGCCTGTAAACGGGCAAATTTGCCTGTTTATGGGAGCACGATAAATTAGCGCTCCACTAGTAATCTAGCTCTAAGTTTTTAAAGCACCTATTGGACACTATTCCCTTGTTTTTATGCCGTTTTCTCTCATTTTAACCAATGCTTTCTCTTCTTTAAAGGGATATTGCAAAACTTACATGCTCTAATTTCATTAAAGCATATGGAATTACTGACCCAAAATAACTGTTTAGCTATGGCAACGGTGTTAAATACACCCACTGTGCATTTTCTGGGTGTGAGAGCTGTGCCCCTCACTGTGCAGGTTCTGAGTGGGAGAGCTGTGCCCCTCACTGTGCAGGTTCTGGGTATGACAGCTGTGCCCCTAACTGTGCAGGTTCTGGGTATGACAGCTGTGCCCCTAACTGTCCAGGTTCTGAGTGTGAGAGCTGTGCCCCTCACTGAGCAGGTTCTGAGTGTGAGAGCTGTGCCCCTAACTGTGCAGGTTCTGGGTGTGAGAGCTGTGCCCCTCACTGTGCAGGTTCTGGGTATGACAGCTGTGCCCCTAACTGTGCAGGTTCTGGGTATGACAGCTGTGCCCCTAACTGTCCAGGTTCTGAGTGTGAGAGCTGTGCCCCTCACTGAGCAGGTTCTGAGTGTGAGAGCTGTGCCCCTAACTGTGCAGGTTCTGGGTGTGAGAGCTGTGCCCCTCACTGTGCAGGTTCTGGGTGTGGGAGCTGTGCCCCTCACTGTGCAGGTTCTGGGTATGACAGATGTGCACCTAACTGTCCAGGTTCTGAGTGTGAGAGCTGTGCCCCTCACTGAGCAGGTTCTGAGTGTGAGAGCTGTGCCCCTCACTGTGCAGGTTCTGGGTGTGAGAGCTGTGCCCCTCACTGAGCAGGTTCTGAGTGTGAGAGCTGTGCCCCTAACTGTGCAGGTTCTGGGTGTGAGAGCTGTGCCCCTCACTGTGCAGGTTCTGGGTATGACAGCTGTGCCCCTCACTGTGCAGGTTCTGGGTATGACAGCTGTGCCCCTCACTGTGCAAGTTCTGGGTATGACAGCTGTGCCCCTCACTGTGCAGGTTCTGGGTATGACAGCTGTGCCCCTCACTGTGCAGGTTCTGAGTGTAAGAGTTGTGCCCCTCACTGTGCAGGTTCTGGGTATGAGAGCTGTGCCCCTCACTGTGCAGGTTCTGGGTATGAGAGCTGTGCCTCTCACTGTGTAGGTTCTGGGTGTGAAATCTGTGCCCCTCACTGTGCAGGTTCTGGGTGTGAGAGCTGTGCCCCTCACTGTGCAGGTTCTGGGTGTGAGAGCTGTGCCCCTCACTGTGCAGGTTCTGGGTATGAGAGCTGTGCCCCTCACTGTGCAGGTTCTGGGTATGAGAGCTGTGCCTCTCACTGTGTAGGTTCTGGGTGTGAGATCTGTGCCCCTCACTGTGCAGGTTCTGGGTGTGAGAGCTGTGCCCCTCACTGTGCAGGTTCTAGGTGTGAGAGCTTTGCCCCTCACTGTGTAGGTTCTGGGTATGAGAGCTGTGCCTCTCACTGTGTAGGTTCTGGGTGTGAGAGCTGTGCCCCTCACTGTGCAGGTTCTGGGTATGAGAGCTGTGCCTCTCACTGTGTAGGTTCTGGGTGTGAGAGCTGTGCCCCTCACTGTGCAGGTTCTGGGTGTGAGAGCTGTGCCCCTCACTGTTCAGGTTCTGGGTGTGAGAGCTGTGCTCCTCACTGTTCAGGTTCTGGGTGTGAGAGCTGTGCTCCTCACTGTGCAGGTTCTGAGTGTGAGAGCTGTGCCCCTCACTGTGCAGGTTCTGGGTGTGAGAGCTTTGCCCCTCACTGTGTAGGTTCTGGGTATGAGAGCTGTGCCCCTCACTGTGCAGGTTCTGGGTGTGAGAGCTGTGCCCCTCACTGTTCAGGTTCTGGGTGTGAGAGCTGTGCCCCTCACTGTGCAGGTTCTGGGTGTGAGAGATGTGCCCCTCACTGTGCAGGTTCTGTGTATGAGAGCTGTGCCCCTCACTGTGCAGGTTCTGGGTGTGAGAGCTGTGCCCCTCACTGTGCAGGTTCTGTGTATGAGAGCTGTGCCCCTCACTATGCAGGTTCTGGGTGTACGAGCTGTGCCCCTCACTGTGCAAGTTCTGGGTATGAGAGCTGTGCCTCTCACTGTGTAGGTTCTGGGTGTGAGAGCTGTGCCCCTCACTGTGCAGGTTCTGGGTGTACGAGCTGTGCCCCTCACTGTGCAGGTTCTGGGTGTGAGAGCTGTGCCCCTCACTGTGCAGGTTCTGGGTGTGAGAGCTGTGCCCCTCACTGTGCAGGTTCTGTGTATGAGAGCTGTGCCCCTCACTGTGCAGGTTCTGGGTGTGAGAGCTGTGCCCCTCACTGTGCAGGTTCTGTGTATGAGAGCTGTGCCCCTCACTGTGCAGGTTCTGGGTGTACGAGCTGTGCCCCTCACTGTGCAAGTTCTGGGTATGAGAGCTGTGCCTCTCACTGTGTAGGTTCTGGGTGTGAGAGCTGTGCCCCTCACTGTGCAGGTTCTGGGTGTACGAGCTGTGCCCCTCACTGTGCAGGTTCTGGGTGTGAGAGCTGTGCCTCTCACTGTGTAGGTTCTGGGTGTGAGAGCTGTGCCCCTCACTGTGCAGGTTCTGGGTGTGAGAGCTGTGCCCCTCACTGTTCAGGTTCTGGGTGTGAGAGCTGTGCTCCTCACTGTTCAGGTTCTGGGTGTGAGAGCTGTGCTCCTCACTGTGCAGGTTCTGAGTGTGAGAGCTGTGCCCCTCACTGTGCAGGTTCTGGGTGTGAGAGCTTTGCCCCTCACTGTGTAGGTTCTGGGTATGAGAGCTGTGCCCCTCACTGTGCAGGTTCTGGGTGTGAGAGCTGTGCCCCTCACTGTTCAGGTTCTGGGTGTGAGAGCTGTTCCCCTCACTGTGCAGGTTCTGGGTGTGAGAGCTGTGCCCCTCACTGTGCAGGTTCTGTGTATGAGAGCTGTGCCCCTCACTGTGCAGGTTCTGGGTGTGAGAGCTGTGCCCCTCACTGTGCAGGTTCTGTGTATGAGAGCTGTGCCCCTCACTGTGCAGGTTCAGGGTGTACGAGCTGTGCCCCTCACTGTGCAAGTTCTGGGTATGAGAGCTGTGCCTCTCACTGTGTAGGTTCTGGGTGTGAGAGCTGTGCCCCTCACTGTGCAGGTTCAGGGTGTACGAGCTGTGCCCCTCACTGTGCAGGTTCTGGGTGTGAGAGCTGTGCCTCTCACTGTGTAGGTTCTGGGTGTGAGAGCTGTGCCCTTCACTGTGCAGGTTCTGAGTGTGAGAGCTGTGCCCCTCACTGTGCAGGTTCTGGGTGTGAGAGCTGTGCTCCTCACTGTGTAGGTTCTGGGTATGAGAGCTGTGCCTCTCACTGTGTAGGTTCTGGGTGTGAGAGCTGTGCCCCTCACTGTGCAGGTTCTGAGTGTGAGAGCTGTGCCCCTCACTGTGCAGGTTCTGGGTGTGAGAGCTTTGCCCCTCACTGTGTAGGTTCTGGGTATGAGAGCTGTGCCTCTCACTGTGTAGGTTCTGGGTGTGAGAGCTGTGCCCCTCACTGTGCAGGTTCTGGGTGTGAGAGCTGTGCCCCTCACTGTGCAGGTTCTGGGTGTGAGAGCTGTGCTCCTCACTGTTCAGGTTCTGGGTGTGAGAGCTGTGCTCCTCACTGTGCAGGTTCTGAGTGTGAGAGCTGTGCCCCTCACTGTGCAGGTTCTGGGTGTGAGAGCTTTGCCCCTCACTGTGTAGGTTCTGGGTATGAGAGCTGTGCCCCTCACTGTGCAGGTTCTGGGTGTGAGAGCTGTGCCCCTCACTGTTCAGGTTCTAGGTGTGAGAGCTGTGCCCCTCACTGTGCAGGTTCTGGGTGTGAGAGCTGTGCCCCTCACTGTGCAGGTTCTGTGTATGAGAGCTGTGCCCCTCACTGTGCAGGTTCTGGGTGTGAGAGCTGTGCCCCTCACTGTGCAGGTTCTGGGTGTACGAGCTGTGCCCCTCACTGTGCAAGTTCTGGGTATGAGAGCTGTGCCTCTCACTGTGTAGGCTCTGGGTGTGAGAGCTGTGCACCTCACTGTGCAGGTTCTGGGTGTACGAGCTGTGCCCCTCACTGTGCAGGTTCTGGGTGTGAGAGCTGTGCCTCTCACTGTGTAGGTTCTGGGTGTGAGAGCTGTGCCCCTCACTGTGCAGGTTCTGTGTATGAGAGCTGTGCCCCTCACTGTGCAGGTTCTGGGTGTGAGAGCTGTGCCCCTCACTGTGCAAGTTCTGGGTATGAGAGCTGTGCCCCTCACTGTGTAGGTTCTGGGTGTGAGAGTTGTGCCCTTCACTGTGCAGGTTCTGAGTGTGAGAGCTGTGCCCCTCACTGTGCAGGTTCTGGGTGTGAGAGCTGTGCCCCTCACTGTGCAGGTTCTGGGTATGAGAGCTGTGCCCCTCACTGTGCAGGTTCTGTGTATGAGAGCTGTGCCCCTCACTGTGCAGGTTCTGGGTGTACGAGCTGTGCCCCTCACTGTGCAGGTTCTGGGTATGAGAGCTGTGCCCCTCACTGTGCAGGTTCTGGGTATGAGAGCTGTGCCCCTCTCTGTGCAGGTTCTGGGTGTAAGAGCTGTGCCCCTCACTGTGTAGGTTATGGGTCAGAGAGCTGTGTACCTCACTGTGCAGGTTCTGAGTGTGAGAGCTATGCCCCTTACTGTGCAGGTTCTGAATGTGAGAGCTGTGCCCCTCACTGCGCAGGTTCTGAGTGTGAGAGCTGTGTATACTTCACTGTGCAGGTTCTGAGTGTGAGAGTTGTGCCCCTCACTGTGCAGGTTCTGAGTGTGAGAGTTGTGTACTTCACTGTGCAGGTTCTGAGTGTGAGAGCTGTGCCCCTCACTGTGCAGGTTCTGGGTTCTCTTTTTTTATTTTTTTATTTCTTTCTCTCTCTTTCTCTCACTCTTTTTTTCTTTCTCTCTCTCTCTTTTTCTCTCTCTCTCTTTCTTTCTCTCTCTCTTTCTTTCTCTCTCTTCCTCTCTCACTCCCTTTCTTTGTCTCTTTTTCACTACCTCGCACTAACTCTCACCCTTTTCTCTATCTTTCACCCTCTCCCTCCCCCTCTCTTCTCTTCCTCTCTCTCTATATCTCTTTCCTTATCTCTCATTCCCTCTCTCTTCCACTTTTCTCATCTTCTTCCCTCTAACTTTGATTCTGGACCTCTTGTCTAGTTTAATCCAACAGTAAATTAATATTTACATTAACAATATATATTATTTTCATACTCAAAGCTTCAGTGAGAAATTAATTTTACATAGAAAAAAAGCATTTGTTTATCTACATTATTTTTCAGTAGCTCTTTACCATTAACTATGATGCAATGTTTTTGTTTTTTTCCCTACGCATTTTAGTCATTTTCCTGTGTGTGCTCAGGTAGTTATCAGTGGTTGTACAAATGTGATCTGAGCTTTCACTGCTCATTCTTAGACTTTTTATTACAATGGGTTTGATTTAATAAATAAATCTGGGGCTGTATTCCTTTTTCACTGTTTGCAGCTGGGACAGTGGTTGATAGTCCGTGCTTGTTTACAGCCTATACAGCTTTCTTGCTAGCCATTCTTCTGCGCTTCTGAGCATGGCCGCAGCTGCAGGCTATGTGAATAGGTTTCCATGCAGACTTTGAAGACCAAGTGACAAAGGGTCTATTGTGTGCTGGACCCCAGACTGCAGCTGGAGCCCCCCCCCCCCCATTATGGCTGCCCCAGACATGGTGAAGATATGCATTCCAATACTCTGGGGTTAACACATAGAGGCGCTGGGTTTATGAACGATTATAAAGATGGATACCATTGTTGTTGTGAGCGGGATGTATTTAACCCCCTTGGCTGGCAGGCAGAGCTTAGCATATTGCAATGCATCTAGCAAGCCCACTCTGTCAGCCGTGGGGTTAAATATTGTCTAAGCTTCATCTCAGCTGTATCATGGTCCCAGCATCACAATGCATTATACCTCTCTCAGTCACACAATGTTTAATGGGGAAGTAAAGTTACAATTAAACTTTCATGATTCCGGTAAAGCAGCAGTTTTGCACCACTTTCTAAAGCTAATTTTCTTTGTTCTCTTGGTAACCATTGTTGAAAAGCATACGTTGTTAGGCTAATGTATTACTGGGAGTTAGCTGGGCACATCAGGTGAGCCAATGACAAGAGGCATATAGGTGCAGCCACCAATCAGCAGCTTGTACCTAGTAATGTATAGCGGCTCCTGAGCTTACCTAGATATGCTTTTCAACAAAGGATATAAATACATCAGGTGTTGTGCCACAGATGCCCATGCCAGGACGACACTACAGGGGAGGGCAGGCTCCCAGAGCAATTATATCTCAACGCCAAAAATAACTATTAAATGTGTGGTGATGTCACAGGAAGTCGACTGCTTTAATATATACATTATTTTTTTGCCTTTCAAAATATTAGAAATATTATTAATAAATATCCCTTTATAGTTTAAACCTATATTAATTATTAATCAATACTTTCAACTACATGCCTCAAACAAAATAAGAAAGGCCCCCAAAATAAAAAAAAACTAACTCTAAAAAAGATTACAATAGCCCCTAGCTATTTTATCGATAGATATTTTTTAGTTTAGAGTGAGTTTGCAATCGTGGGGCAAGATTACATATGCGACGTCGCCCGCAAAAGTCAGCGATGCCGGTTTATACACGGTTTTGGTATCACATATACAATGCCGCATATAAATGCGGTGGGTATATTTCACCCGCAATTTTTACTCCAATAAGCTAACATAGAACTGTGTCGCAAATCGGTATCACATATTAAGCGCAAGGACTTACACTGCGAAAATGGAGACATTTTACTCCATTTTCACCTCGCAACACATAGGCAGATGCAGCAAGCCTTACGCTGAGTATGTAAGCACCGTAACCCCCTCAAAATAATGACTAACACCTAACGCACGCACAATATCTATCTACCTCCTGAAAATAACTAATACCTAACACATGCGTAATATCTATCTACCTGTCAACCGCCAACCCCCAACGCAACAACTAATAAACTATATTAACCCCTAATCCGCCAACCCCCTCATGGCAAAACATCTCATTAACCTATTAACCCCTATTCCGCCAACTCCCGCACAACGCTATATACCTAATTATCAGGTAGATTACGAGTTCTGCGTTATGGCTTTTAACGCTGAAATATTGTAATTTCAGCGTAATGGCAGTAACGCAGCTATTGCCATACCACAAGCATTTTAGCCTGTAACGCAACGTCCATTCTGCACTAAAAATAGCGCCGGTATTACAGGTTGTGCGGTGAGGCTAAAATGCTTGCGTTACAGCCTATACCGACACGATCCATACCACCATCTGAAAGTAGTAGTTATGAGTTTTGTGCAACAAAAATGTTTCACAAAACTCATAACTAAAGTGTTACAAAGTACACTAACACCCGTAAACTATCTATTAACCTCTAAACCGCCACCCTCCCGCATCGCAAACACTGTTAAACCTATTAACACCTAATCTGCCGCCCACCCACATCGCGACTATTAAATAAATGTATTCACCCCTAATCTGCTGCTCTCAACATCACTGACACTAATAAAAATTATTAACCCCTATTCCGCCGCTCCCCGACATCACTGCCACTATAATAAAGTTAACTCCTAAACCTCCGGCCTCCCACATCGCAAAACACTAAGGGGCATATTCATCAAGCTCCGTATGGAGCTTGATGCCCCGTGTTTCTGGCGAGCCTGCAGGCTCGCTAGAAACAGCAGTTATGAAGCAGCGGTCACAAAGACCGATGCTCCATAACCTGTCCGCCTGCTCTGAGCAGGCGGACAGACATCGCCGGAAATCAACCCGATCGAGTACGATCGGGTTGATTGACACCCCCCTGCTGGCGTCCGATTGGCCGCGAGTCTGCAGGGGGCGGCGTTGCACCAGCAGCTCTTGTGAGCTGCTGGTGCAATGCTGAATACGGAGAGCGTATTGCTCGCCGTATTCTGCGAGGTCTGTCGGACCTGATCCGCACTGTCGGATCAGGTCCGACAGACCTTGATAAATAGGGGCCTATCTATTAACCCCTAAACCGAACACCCCTCTAACTTTAAATTAAAATGACAATATAACTATATTAAAATAAATACGGCTAGATTTGGAGTTTTGTCGGTAACGACCCGAAAAACTAACGCCGGCTTTTTTCTGGCCGCACCATAAAAATAACTCTGGTATTGAGAGTCCACATAAAGGCTGCGTTAGGCTCCAAAAAAGGAGCGTAGAGCATTTTTAACGCAGCTTCAACTCTCGATACCAGAGTTGCTTACGGATGCGGCCAGCCTCAAAAACGTGCTTGTGCACGATTCCCCCATAGGAAACAATGGGGCTGTTTGAGCTGAAAAAAAACCTAACACCTGCAAAAAAGCCGCGTTCAGCTCCTAACGCAGCCCCATTGTTTGCTATGCGGTAACCCTTCCTACGTCTGCACTTAACACTCTAACATGTACCCCGAGTCTAAACACCCCTAACCTTACACTTATTAACCCCTAATCTGCCGCCCCCGCTATCGCTGACCCCTGCATATTATTTTTAACCCCTAATCTGCCGCTCCGTAAACCGCCGCTACTTACATTATCCCTATGTACCCCTAATCTGGTTCCCTAACATCGCCGACCCCTATATTATATTTATTAACCCCTAATCTGCCCCCCACAACGTCGCCTCCACCTACCTACAATAATTAACCCCTAATCTGCCGACTGCAAAGCGCCGCCACCTACGTTATCCTTATGTACCCCTAATCTGCTGCCCCTAACACCGCCGACCCCTATATTATATTTATTAACCCCTAATCTGCCCCCCTCAACGTCGCCTCCACCTGCCTACACTTATTAACCCCTAATCTGCCGACCGGACCTGAGCGCTACTATAATAAAGTTATTAACCCCTAATCCGCCTCACTAACCCTATATTAAATAGTATTAACCCCTAATCTGCCCTCCCTAACATCGCCGACACCTAACTTCAATTATTAACCCCTAATCTGCCGACCGGAGCTCACCGCTATTCTAATAAATGTATTAACCCCTAAAGCTAAGTCTAACCCTAACACTAACACCCCCTAAATTAAATATAATTTAAATCTAACTAAATTAATTAACTCTTATTAAATAAATTATTCCTATTTAAAGCTAAATACTTACCTGTAAAATAAATCCTAATATAGCTACAATATAAATTATATTTATATTATAGCTATTTTAGGATTTATATTTATTTTACAGGTAACTTTGTATTTATTTTAACCAGGTACAATAGCTATTAAATAGTTAAGAACTATTTAATAGCTAAAATAGTTAAAATAATTACAAATTTACCTGTAAAATAAATCCTAACCTAAGTTACAATTAAAACTAACACTACACTATCAATAAATTAATTAAATAAACTACCTACAATTACCTACAATTAACCTAACACTACACTATCAATAAATTAATTAAATAAACTACCTACAATTAACCTAACACTACACTATCAATAAATTAATTAAATACAATTCCTACAAATAAATACAATTAAATAAACTTGCTAAAGTACAAAAAATAAAAAAGAACTAAGTTACAAAAAATAAAAAAATATCTACAAACATAAGAAAAATATTACAACAATTTTAAACTAATTACACCTACTCTAAGCCCCCTAATAAAACAACAAAGCCCCCCAAAATAAAAAATGCCCTACCCTATTCTAAATTACTAAAGTTAAAAGCTCTTTTACCTTACCAGCCCTGAACAGGGCCCTTTGCGGGGCATGCCCCAAGAAGTTCAGCTCTTTTGCCTGTAAAAAAAAAACATACAATACCCCCCCCAACATTACAACCCACCACCCACATACCCCTAATCTAACCCAAACCCCCCTTAAATAAACCTAACACTAAGCCCCTGAAGATCATCCTACCTTGTCTTCACCTCACCAGGTATCACCGATCCGTCCTGGCTCCAAAATCTTCATCCAACCCAAGCGGGGGTTGGCGATCCATCATCCGGTGCCTGAAGAGGTCCAGAAGAGGCTCCAAAGTCTTCATCCTATCCGGGAAGAAGAGGCGATCCGGACCGGCAACCATCTTGATCCAAGCGGCATCTTCTATCTTCATCCGATGACGACCGGCTCCATCCTGAAGACCTCCACCGCGGACCCATCTTCTTCCGGCGACGTCCAACTGCAGAATGACGGTTCCTTTAAGGGACGTCATCCAAGATGGCGTCCCTCAAATTCCGATTGGCTGATAGGATTCTATCAGCCAATCGGAATTAAGGTAGGAATATTCTGATTGGCTGATGGAATCAGCCAATCAGAATCAAGTTCAATCCGATTGGCTGATCCAATCAGCCAATCAGATTGAGCTCGCATTCTATTGGCTGTTCCGATAAAAAAAATACCTAACACTAACGACAGAATATCTACTCACGGTTGCTGAAGTCCGGACATCCAGACGGCGAGAAGTCTTCATCCAGGCGGCGACATCTTCATCCATTGCGGGGGCGTCTTCTAACTTCCAGAGACATCCAGCGCAGAGCGTCCTCTTCATACGGTCCCCGCAGTACACTGAAGCTTCAATGCAAGGTAGCCGTTTCAAAATGGGGTACCTTGCATTCCTATTGGCTGATTTGATTCTTCAAATTCAAATCAGCCAATAGGATGTGAGCTTCTAAAATCTGATTGGCTGTTCAAACAGCCAATAGGATGAGAGCTGCTGAAATCCTATTAGCTCATATAAACAGCCAATAGGATTTCAGTATCTCTCATTCTGTTGGCTATTTTGAACAGCCAATAGGATTTTAGAAGCTCTAATCCTATTGACTGATTTGAATTTGAAGAATCAAATCAGCCTATAGGAATGCAAGGTACGCTATTTTGAAAAGGCTACCTTGCATTGAAGCTTCAGTGTACGGTGGGGACCGTATGAAGAGGACGCTCCGCGCTGGATGTCTTCACCGCACCAATCTGCGTCGCCGGGATGAAGATAGAAGACGCCCCCGCGATGGATGAAGATGTCGCCGCCTGGAGGAAGACTTCTCACCTCCTCGATGTCCAGACTTCAGCAACCATGAGTAGATATTCTGGGGTTAGTGTTAGTTTTTTGTTTTTTTTTTTGGGTGTTTTTTTTTTTCAGATTAGGGTTTGGGCTTTTGAAAAAGAGCTAAATGCCCTTTTAAAGGGACATTAAACCACAACATTTTCTTTCATGATTCAGATAGAAAATACAATTTTAAACAACATTCCTATTTACTTCTATTATCTAATTTGCTTCATTCTTTAGATATCTTTTGTTAAAGAAATAGCAATACACATAGGTGAGCCAATCACATGAGGCATCTAAGTGCAGCCACCAATCAGAAGCTACTGAGCCTATCTAGATATGCTTTTCAGGAAAGAATATCAAGAGATTGAAGCAAAATAGATAATAGAAGTAAATTCGAAAGTTATTTAAAATGGTATTCTACATCTGAGTCATGAAAGAAAAAATTTGGGTTTAATGTCCCTTTAAGGGCAATGAAAAAGAGCTGATTGCCCATACAAATGCCCCTTTATGGGCAATGGGTAGCTTAGGTTTATTTTAGAGTTAGGTTTTTTTTATTTTGGGGGGGTTGGTTGGGTGGTGGGTTTTACTGTTGGGGGGACTTTGTATTTTTTTTGTAGGGCAATGCCCTACAAAAAGGCCCTTTTAAGGGCTATTGGTAGTTTATTGTAGGCTAGGGGGTGTTTTTATTTTGGGGCTTTTTTATTTTTATAAGGCTATTAGATTAGGTGTAATTGTTTTTATTTTTGATAATTTCATTTATTATTTTTTGTAAGCGTATTGTTTATTATTTTTGTAATTTTAGATTTTTAATTTTTCTTGTAGTGTTGGTTTTTTTTTAAATTTGTAATTTAGATTTTGTAATTGGTAGTTTTTTTATTTTATTAGAATAGTTATGTTAGGTTAATTAATAGTTTAATGTTAGGTTTATTTTTATTTCACAGGTAAGTTTTTATTTATTTAAATTTAGTTATATTGTAATTTTAATTTAAAGTTAGGGGGTGTTAGTTTTAGGGGTTAATAGTTTAATTTAGTGTTTTGCGTTGTGGGGGTTGGCGGTTTATGGGTTAATAGGTTTATTTAGTGGCGGAGATGTGGGAGGCCGGAGGTTTAGGGGTTAATAGGATTATTTAGTGGCGGAGATGTGGGTGGCCGGAGGTTTAGGAGTTAATAGGTTTATTTAATTGCAGAGATGTGGGAGGCCGGAGGTTTAGGGGTTAATAGGTTTATTATAGTGTTGCGATGTCGGAGAGCGGCGGAATAGGGGTTAATAACTTTATTATAGTGGCGGTGATGTCGGGGAGCGGCAGAATAGGGGTTAATAACTTTTATTAGTGTCGGCGATGTCGGGAGCGGCAGATTAGGGGTTAATAACTTTATTATAGTACGATAAAGTACGATCGGGTTGATTGACACCCCCCTGCTGGCGTCCGATTGGCCGCGAGTCTGCAGGGGGCGGCGTTGCACCAGCAGCTCTTGTGAGCTGCTGGTGCAATGCTGAATACGGAGAGCGTATTGCTCGCCGTATTCTGCGAGGTCTGTCGGACCTGATCCGCACTGTCGGATCAGGTCCGACAGACCTTGATAAATAGGGGCCTATCTATTAACCCCTAAACCGAACACCCCTCTAACTTTAAATTAAAATGACAATATAACTATATTAAAATAAATACGGCTAGATTTGGAGTTTTGTCGGTAACGACCCGAAAAACTAACGCCGGCTTTTTTCTGGCCGCACCATAAAAATAACTCTGGTATTGAGAGTCCACATAAAGGCTGCGTTAGGCTCCAAAAAAGGAGCGTAGAGCATTTTTAACGCAGCTTCAACTCTCGATACCAGAGTTGCTTACGGATGCGGCCAGCCTCAAAAACGTGCTTGTGCACGATTCCCCCATAGGAAACAATGGGGCTGTTTGAGCTGAAAAAAAAACCTAACACCTGCAAAAAAGCCGCGTTCAGCTCCTAACGCAGCCCCATTGTTTGCTATGCGGTAACCCTTCCTACGTCTGCACTTAACACTCTAACATGTACCCCGAGTCTAAACACCCCTAACCTTACACTTATTAACCCCTAATCTGCCGCCCCCGCTATCGCTGACCCCTGCATATTATTTTTAACCCCTAATCTGCCGCTCCGTAAACCGCCGCTACTTACATTATCCCTATGTACCCCTAATCTGGTTCCCTAACATCGCCGACCCCTATATTATATTTATTAACCCCTAATCTGCCCCCCACAACGTCGCCTCCACCTACCTACAATAATTAACCCCTAATCTGCCGACTGCAAAGCGCCGCCACCTACGTTATCCTTATGTACCCCTAATCTGCTGCCCCTAACACCGCCGACCCCTATATTATATTTATTAACCCCTAATCTGCCCCCCTCAACGTCGCCTCCACCTGCCTACACTTATTAACCCCTAATCTGCCGACCGGACCTGAGCGCTACTATAATAAAGTTATTAACCCCTAATCCGCCTCACTAACCCTATATTAAATAGTATTAACCCCTAATCTGCCCTCCCTAACATCGCCGACACCTAACTTCAATTATTAACCCCTAATCTGCCGACCGGAGCTCACCGCTATTCTAATAAATGTATTAACCCCTAAAGCTAAGTCTAACCCTAACACTAACACCCCCTAAATTAAATATAATTTAAATCTAACTAAATTAATTAACTCTTATTAAATAAATTATTCCTATTTAAAGCTAAATACTTACCTGTAAAATAAATCCTAATATAGCTACAATATAAATTATATTTATATTATAGCTATTTTAGGATTTATATTTATTTTACAGGTAACTTTGTATTTATTTTAACCAGGTACAATAGCTATTAAATAGTTAAGAACTATTTAATAGCTAAAATAGTTAAAATAATTACAAATTTACCTGTAAAATAAATCCTAACCTAAGTTACAATTAAAACTAACACTACACTATCAATAAATTAATTAAATAAACTACCTACAATTACCTACAATTAACCTAACACTACACTATCAATAAATTAATTAAATAAACTACCTACAATTAACCTAACACTACACTATCAATAAATTAATTAAATACAATTCCTACAAATAAATACAATTAAATAAACTTGCTAAAGTACAAAAAATAAAAAAGAACTAAGTTACAAAAAATAAAAAAATATCTACAAACATAAGAAAAATATTACAACAATTTTAAACTAATTACACCTACTCTAAGCCCCCTAATAAAACAACAAAGCCCCCCAAAATAAAAAATGCCCTACCCTATTCTAAATTACTAAAGTTAAAAGCTCTTTTACCTTACCAGCCCTGAACAGGGCCCTTTGCGGGGCATGCCCCAAGAAGTTCAGCTCTTTTGCCTGTAAAAAAAAAACATACAATACCCCCCCCAACATTACAACCCACCACCCACATACCCCTAATCTAACCCAAACCCCCCTTAAATAAACCTAACACTAAGCCCCTGAAGATCATCCTACCTTGTCTTCACCTCACCAGGTATCACCGATCCGTCCTGGCTCCAAAATCTTCATCCAACCCAAGCGGGGGTTGGCGATCCATCATCCGGTGCCTGAAGAGGTCCAGAAGAGGCTCCAAAGTCTTCATCCTATCCGGGAAGAAGAGGCGATCCGGACCGGCAACCATCTTGATCCAAGCGGCATCTTCTATCTTCATCCGATGACGACCGGCTCCATCCTGAAGACCTCCACCGCGGACCCATCTTCTTCCGGCGACGTCCAACTGCAGAATGACGGTTCCTTTAAGGGACGTCATCCAAGATGGCGTCCCTCAAATTCCGATTGGCTGATAGGATTCTATCAGCCAATCGGAATTAAGGTAGGAATATTCTGATTGGCTGATGGAATCAGCCAATCAGAATCAAGTTCAATCCGATTGGCTGATCCAATCAGCCAATCAGATTGAGCTCGCATTCTATTGGCTGTTCCGATAAAAAAAATACCTAACACTAACGACAGAATATCTACTCACGGTTGCTGAAGTCCGGACATCCAGACGGCGAGAAGTCTTCATCCAGGCGGCGACATCTTCATCCATTGCGGGGGCGTCTTCTAACTTCCAGAGACATCCAGCGCAGAGCGTCCTCTTCATACGGTCCCCGCAGTACACTGAAGCTTCAATGCAAGGTAGCCGTTTCAAAATGGGGTACCTTGCATTCCTATTGGCTGATTTGATTCTTCAAATTCAAATCAGCCAATAGGATGTGAGCTTCTAAAATCTGATTGGCTGTTCAAACAGCCAATAGGATGAGAGCTGCTGAAATCCTATTAGCTCATATAAACAGCCAATAGGATTTCAGTATCTCTCATTCTGTTGGCTATTTTGAACAGCCAATAGGATTTTAGAAGCTCTAATCCTATTGACTGATTTGAATTTGAAGAATCAAATCAGCCTATAGGAATGCAAGGTACGCTATTTTGAAAAGGCTACCTTGCATTGAAGCTTCAGTGTACGGTGGGGACCGTATGAAGAGGACGCTCCGCGCTGGATGTCTTCACCGCACCAATCTGCGTCGCCGGGATGAAGATAGAAGACGCCCCCGCGATGGATGAAGATGTCGCCGCCTGGAGGAAGACTTCTCACCTCCTCGATGTCCAGACTTCAGCAACCATGAGTAGATATTCTGGGGTTAGTGTTAGTTTTTTGTTTTTTTTTTGGGTGTTTTTTTTTTCAGATTAGGGTTTGGGCTTTTGAAAAAGAGCTAAATGCCCTTTTAAAGGGACATTAAACCACAACATTTTCTTTCATGATTCAGATAGAAAATACAATTTTAAACAACATTCCTATTTACTTCTATTATCTAATTTGCTTCATTCTTTAGATATCTTTTGTTAAAGAAATAGCAATACACATAGGTGAGCCAATCACATGAGGCATCTAAGTGCAGCCACCAATCAGAAGCTACTGAGCCTATCTAGATATGCTTTTCAGGAAAGAATATCAAGAGATTGAAGCAAAATAGATAATAGAAGTAAATTCGAAAGTTATTTAAAATGGTATTCTACATCTGAGTCATGAAAGAAAAAATTTGGGTTTAATGTCCCTTTAAGGGCAATGAAAAAGAGCTGATTGCCCATACAAATGCCCCTTTATGGGCAATGGGTAGCTTAGGTTTATTTTAGAGTTAGGTTTTTTTTATTTTGGGGGGGTTGGTTGGGTGGTGGGTTTTACTGTTGGGGGGACTTTGTATTTTTTTTGTAGGGCAATGCCCTACAAAAAGGCCCTTTTAAGGGCTATTGGTAGTTTATTGTAGGCTAGGGGGTGTTTTTATTTTGGGGCTTTTTTATTTTTATAAGGCTATTAGATTAGGTGTAATTGTTTTTATTTTTGATAATTTCATTTATTATTTTTTGTAAGCGTATTGTTTATTATTTTTGTAATTTTAGATTTTTAATTTTTCTTGTAGTGTTGGTTTTTTTTTAAATTTGTAATTTAGATTTTGTAATTGGTAGTTTTTTTATTTTATTAGAATAGTTATGTTAGGTTAATTAATAGTTTAATGTTAGGTTTATTTTTATTTCACAGGTAAGTTTTTATTTATTTAAATTTAGTTATATTGTAATTTTAATTTAAAGTTAGGGGGTGTTAGTTTTAGGGGTTAATAGTTTAATTTAGTGTTTTGCGTTGTGGGGGTTGGCGGTTTATGGGTTAATAGGTTTATTTAGTGGCGGAGATGTGGGAGGCCGGAGGTTTAGGGGTTAATAGGATTATTTAGTGGCGGAGATGTGGGTGGCCGGAGGTTTAGGAGTTAATAGGTTTATTTAATTGCAGAGATGTGGGAGGCCGGAGGTTTAGGGGTTAATAGGTTTATTATAGTGTTGCGATGTCGGAGAGCGGCGGAATAGGGGTTAATAACTTTATTATAGTGGCGGTGATGTCGGGGAGCGGCAGAATAGGGGTTAATAACTTTTATTAGTGTCGGCGATGTCGGGAGCGGCAGATTAGGGGTTAATAACTTTATTATAGTGGCAGTGATGTCGGGGAGCAGCAGAATAGGGGTTAATAACTTTTATTAGTGTTGGCGATGTCGGGAGCGGCAGGTTAGGGGTTAATAACTTTATTTAGGTGTCGGCAATGTCGGGCGGCAGAATAGGGGTGTTAAGACTTGGGGTTTATGTTAGGGTGTTAGGTTTAAACTTAACTTTTTTTTCCCCTAGACATTAATGGGGTTGCATTACAGAGAATTTTCATTCTGCACTTCAGGTGTTTTGTTTTTTTTAACACTCTCTCCCCATTGATGTCTATGGGGGAACGTCAAAGCAGCCCTTGGATTTTGTGCGGTATGGATCTTAACGCCACCATATCGCACGCACAAGGAGGCTTTTCAGTAACTCATAATGGCAGCGCTATGGAGAGTGAAATAACACAACTTTTTTGGCTTTAGTTTCGCACCTGGTTTAGCGCAAAACTTGTAATCTAGGTGAATGTGATTAACCCCTAAACCACCATCACCCCACAACGCAATATACCTTAATAAACTATTAACCCCTAATTCGCCATTCACCCATATCGCAAAATGCCTATTAAAATTATTAACCCCTAAACCACCATCCCCCCACCAACGCAATAAACTTAATTAACCTATTAACCCCTAATCCACCATTAACCCACATAACAAAAAACCTAATAAATCTATTAACCCCTAGTCCGCCAAACCCCCACAACGAAAATAATTTATTAAATTACTAAGCTAACCTAACACCCCCTAAATTAACCCTAATTACCTACATTAAAAAATACTAAGTTACAAACAATTAAAATAAAAAAAGCTAACATTACTTCAAAATAAAAAAAAACTAAAATTGAATTAATCTAAGACTACAAAAAATAAAAATTCTAACATTACATAAAATAATAAACCAAATTATCAAAAATAATAAAAAAATAAACCTAATCCCTATGAAAATAAAAAAGCCCCCCCAAAATAAAAACACCCCCTAATCTAATGCTAAACTACCAATAGCCCTTAAAAGGGCCTTTTGTAGGGCATTGCCCTAAGTTAAACAGCTCTTTTACCTTAAAAAATACTATGTCCCCCCACTAACAGTAAAACCCACCCACCAAACCTCCCAAAATAAAAAAACTAACACTAAAAAAATCATAAACTACCATTGCCCCTAAAGGGGCATTTGTATGGACATTGCCCTTAAAAGGGCATTTAGCTCTTTTACTGCCTTTAAAAGGGCATTCAGCTCTTTTTCAAAGGCCCATTAAATCCCTAATTTTTTTACTGCCTTTAAAAGGGCATTCAGCTCTTTTTCAAAGGCCCATTAAATCCCTAATTTAAAATAAATAAAATAAAATAAAAAAAAAGCCCAAGTCTAACCCCCACATGAATGGACGTAGACCTATTTACTGAATAGTTAAATCGTAATCTATGAGAATAGATAAAGGTCAAAATACGCCCAAGCTTCTATTACTATCTCACCAAGTCTGTTCCATGTTAGTTTACTACTTTTCTCCTTATAGTATGACTATAATATTTTTTATCATATATTTTTCATTTCTTATTTTTTTATTAATTATATTGAGATCTTTTTGAGAGCTTGAGGATCCACTTCTACCATCCCATATTGGCCTCTAGCTTGTTTTTTCTAGAGATCTCTATTGACATGTTAAGTATATATTCAATTACATTTTATTTTATTTTGTTTTTGATTTGGTAGATATGTTTCTTATTTTTTACTTTTTGTTTTAACCTTAGGCATCATATTTACCTACATATATATATTTTCTATGTGTTTTTCTGATACTTGCTCTTGTGGTTAGGAATGTGCATCTGGGATGTAACTGCCACGAGTAAATAAGTAACGTACTTTATACTATACATTTTTTTCATAAAATTCTTTTTAAGGTTATATATTCTTTATATGTCTTATGATTCTCCTTTTTCAGCATTTGTTATTTACATTTATGCATTGTTATGCTTTTTATGTTTTGGAGTAAATTTTTATTTGAATATAAATATATGATATATTTGCCTTTGAACATACCAACGGCCTTTCTCACGTGTTCCTATGTTTCTGGCACCATTAACTTGATGCCTTGAAATTATTTACTTTTTAAACATTTGATTGGCTGTTGGTCTGTATAAAGGTAGTGTTACGCTTTGAGTTTTCAGCCTCTGATGAAGCGCATGTGCGCATGCGCGAAACACGCCAGGTGTCATCCTGGTCATTCACCTTGTACCTGGCAACGTTGCTGAATAAACACTGGCATTCCAAGTTTTGAGCCTCCGTCTTTTCCTTCTTGGGATATGTAATGTCTTTGTATGGAAGCCTCAATGTGCCCTTTTGACCAAACCAGGAAGTAAGCACAACACTACAGGATACAGAGTAATAGGTGCTCACGGTTCCTAAAGTCCGGCGGTGAAGTCTTCTTCCAAGTGGCGATATCTTCTATCTTCTTCTAGGAACAAGCCGGCGCAGAATTGAAGACCGGTGACCGCAGAGCCATGGAGCATTGAGATCCTCTTCGTATGATCACCGCCGCACACTGAGGATTAAATTCAAGGTACGCGTTTAAATATGGGGTACCTTGCATTCCTATTGGCTGATTTGAGTCTTTAAATTCAAATCAGTCAATAGTATGAGAGCTACTGAAATCCTATTGGCTGATTTGAACCCCATATTTAAATACGTACCTTAAATTCAGTCCTCACTGTGTTGCGGTGATTGTTCAAAGAGGATCTCCACGATCCATGGCTCTGTGGTCGCCAGTCTTCAGTTCCGCAGTCACCAGTCTTCAGTTCCGCGCTCCGCTCCGCGCCGGCTTGTTCCTGGAAGAAGATAGACGATATCGCTGCTTTAAAGAAGACTTCACCGCCAGACTTTAGGAACCGTGAGTACCTATTTGGGGTTAGACTTAGGCTTTTTTTTTTTTGGGGGGGGGGTTTAGATTAGGGATTTAATGGGCCTTTGAAAAAGAGCTAAATACCCTTTTAAGGGCAGTAAAAGAGCTGAATGCTCTTTTAAGGGCAGTAAAAGAGCTGAATGCCCTTTTAAGGGCAATGCCCATGCAAATGCCCCTTTAGGGGCAATGGGTAGTTTATGATTTTTTAGTGTTAGTTTTTTTTATTTTGGGAGGTTTAGTAGGTGGGGGGTTTTACTGTTAGATGGGGGGACTTAGTATTTTTTAAGGTAAAAGAGCTGTTTAATTTAGCGCAATGCCCTACAAAAGGCCCTTTTAAGGGCTATTTGTAGTTTAGCATTAGATTAGGGGGTGTTTTTATTTTGGTGGGCCTTTTTAATTTTCATAGGGATTAGGTTTAATTTTTTAATTTTTGATCATTTGGTTTATTATTTTATGTAATGTTAGAATTTTTTATTTTTTGTAATCTTAGATTAATTTATTCTTAGTTTTTTTTTTTAAGTAATGTTAGCTTTTTTATTTTAATTGTTTGTAACTTAGTATTTTTTAATTTAGGTAATTGGGGTTAATTTAAGGGGTGTTAGGTTAGGGGGCTTAGTAATTTGAATAGTTATTTGCATTGTGGGGGTTTGGTGGTTTAGGAGTAAATAGTTTTATAGGATTATTGCGCTGTGTGGGTTTGGCAGATTAGGGGTTAATAGATATATAAGGTTTGTTGCGATGTGGGTTAATGGTGGATTAGGGGTTAATAGTTTTAATAGGTACTTTGCAATGTGGGTTAATGGCAGATTAGGGGTTAATAGTTTTAATAGGGACTTTGCGATGTGGGTGAATGGCGGATTAGGGGTTAATACATTTATTAGGTAGTTTGCGATGTTGGGTGGCGGATTTAGGGGTTAATACTTTTATTAGGTAGATTGCGATGTGGGTGAATGGCGGATTAGGGGCTAATAGTTTAATTAGGCATATTGCGTTGTGGGGGGTTGTCGGTTTAGGGGTTAATACATTTATTATTAGTTCCGATGTGGGTTTGATGGTGGATATAGGGGTTTTACGTGTCAGGTTTATTTTTGGGAGGCGGGTTAGACTTTTACGGGAAATTTCACTTTTTTTTTATTTTCTTAGGCGCCCGCAGTTTCTAAAGTGCCATAAGTCACTGGCGACTCCAGAAATTTGTAGTTACGCACATTTCTGGACATTGCTAGTTTATCCGACTTACGGCACTTTATGAACTGCTGACGCCGTTTATGTGATACCCCTATGTGCGAGGTGAAATTACGGGTGGTGCCGGTTTCAGCAGTTGCACTGAAGCTTGCGCCACATATGTAATCTCGTCCCTGGTGTACTGCGGTTTAGGGGTGTAAGGATTAGCGGTTAGGCAGACGGCAGTTATTCGACAATACCGTTATGTCGGGACCTTGGAATATTCCAACAAGCATGCTCGACATAGCAGCAGATCCCTTTGTATATTTCGCCAATTTGTAGCAATTTCAATAATCTGGGCCTAAGGGAGATCACTAATATGCTGATATTATATATGTGAAGGAGAGGCACTGACTTTACAATAGACTGCGCAGTAAAATAAGTTAATGACCTCTCTCTATGGGCAAGATTACAAGTCGCGCAGTATGGGTTTTCCACTCGCGATATGGTCTTTTTGCAATCATTTTCCATTGCACAGGTATTACAAGTCTTGAGAAATCACGATTGCATGAACACATTCGCCATTTACGCAACAATCTTTTCCGCGCTTAAAGAGCTGTAGTTAACAGTTTTCAGCAAAAAAAAAGTTTCACGAAACACTTCAAAAATACATTATAAAGTACCGTTACACTAATATTAACACTGTCTAATAAAAATACATTATAAAGTACCGTTACACTAATATTAACACTGTCTAATAAAAATACATTATAAAGTACCGTTACACTAATATTAACACTGTCTAATAAAAATACATTATAAAGTACCGTTACACTAATATTAACACTGTCTAAAAAAAATACATTATAAAGTACCGTTACACTAATATTAACACTGTCTAATAAAAATACATTATAAAGTACCGTTACACTAATATTAACACTGTCTAATAAAAATACATTATAAAGTACCGTTACACTAATATTAACACTGTCTAATAAAAATACATTATAAAGTACCGTTACACTAATATTAACCCTGTCTAATAAAAATACATTATAAAGTACCGTTACACTAATATTAACCCTGTCTAATAAAAATACATTATAAAGTACCGTTACACTAATATTAACCCTGTCTAATAAAAATACATTATAAAGTAACGTTACACTAATATTAACACTGTCTAATAAAAATACATTATAAAGTACCGTTACACTAATATTAACACTGTCTAATAAAAATACATTATAAAGTACCGTTACACTAATATTAACACTGTCTAATAAAAATGCATTATAAAGTACCGTTACACTAATATTAACACTGTCTAATAAAAATACATTATAAAGTACCGTTACACTAATATTAACACTGTCTAATAAAAATACATTATAAAGTACCGTTACACTAATATTAACACTGTCTAATAAAAATACATTATAAAGTACCGTTACACTAATATTAACACTGTCTAATAAAAATACATTATAAAGTACCGTTACACTAATATTAACACTGTCTAAAAAAAATACATTATAAAGTACCGTTACACTAATATTAACACTGTCTAATAAAAATACATTATAAAGTACCGTTACACTAATATTAACACTGTCTAATAAAAATACATTATAAAGTACCGTTACACTAATATTAACACTGTCTAATAAAAATACATTATAAAGTACCGTTACACTAATATTAACCCTGTCTAATAAAAATACATTATAAAGTACCGTTACACTAATATTAACCCTGTCTAATAAAAATACATTATAAAGTACCGTTACACTAATATTAACCCTGTCTAATAAAAATACATTATAAAGTAACGTTACACTAATATTAACACTGTCTAATAAAAATACATTATAAAGTACCGTTACACTAATATTAACACTGTCTAATAAAAATACATTATAAAGTACCGTTACACTAATATTAACACTGTCTAATAAAAATACATTATAAAGTACCGTTACACTAATATTAACACTGTCTAATAAAAATACATTATAAAGTACAGTTACACTAATATTAACACTGTCTAATAAAAATACACTATAAAGTACCGTTACACTAATATTAACACTGTCTAATAAAAAATACATTATAAAGTACCGTTACACTAATATTAACACTGTCTAATAAAAATACATTATAAAGTACCGTTACACTAATATTAACACTGTCTAATAAAAATACATTATAAAGTACCGTTACACTAATATTAACACTGTCTAATAAAAATACATTATAAAGTACCGTTACACTAATATTAACACTGTCTAATAAAAATACATTATAAAGTACCGTTACACTAATATTAACACTGTCTAATAAAAAATACATTATAAAGTACTGTTACACTAATATTAACACTGTCTAATAAAAATACATTATAAAGTACCGTTACACTAATATTAACACTGTCTAATAAAAATTAATTTAAAAAATATTGCACACAAAAGTTATAAGGGCTCAAAGATAGGAGATCTCAGGTGTTAGAAAAAAAAAAGCTGACGCAGGGAAATACATTGACTTGCATACACATACATAGAGAACCATGCATTTATATATATAGAGATATGTTTAGCTATGGAGGAAATGAAACGATTTCACATTACAATCTTATGCAATATTCGCATATAGATCTCGAGTTATCTAGACATATCTATAATCATGTACATATCTCGCTATAAATAGATATATCAGTTCTAAAATCATCACATATATAGAGAAATATTCTTTTGTTTATTTTTTTTTTTAAATATTTTTATTGATTTTACAACATTTAGACAAAAATATAAAACATAATCAAAAACAATACAGTCTTCAAATGTTTCTCAAACACTTTAAGCATAACATATACAAGTGCACAATAATATCTCCTTATCATTCCTAGCGTATCTTAATGGGGAGCTCTTCTCTTTGGATCACAAACGCAACGTGCTCTGAAACTTGGATTACATGAAGGAGCACTATCCTCTATTGTTACTTTTCATACCTCTAACTAGATAGGGGATCCTTAATCAAGGTCTCTTAACGTCTAGGGGTCTCTATATTTAAGAATACTTGATTATTTAATTGTCTGGCCCTTTTTACCTTTTCTATATGCATGATATATGGCTCCCATTGTTCAATGAACCGGTCATTAGTATGCAGGAGCGATGCGGTGGCACTGACCATGTTATAATGATATTCTATTCTCCCTTCTATATACGCAAACATGAGGGGTTTCATTTTCCAAAATTTAGCGATACAGATCCTCATTACAGTACAAATCAAATTTATCATCTTAAGGTGTCTTTTCAATATACCCTCAGGGCGAAATTGAAGCAAAGCCTGTTCTGGGGCTAGGATTATCTCTTTCTCTAATATTATACTTAAATATGCTGAAATATGGTCCCAGATCTTTTGAATTTTCTCACAGTGCCACCACATATGTAGGTATGACCCGACTTCTCCACACCCTCTGTAACATAAATGATTCTCTACTCCTAATTTGGCAAATCTGGTGGGATAGACATACAATTTATAAAGTACCTTTAGATAATTCTCTATTAGCTGAGCATTAGGGAAAACAACAACCCCCTTTGGATGGTCAAGACCCAGGTTTCCACTGTCCAGGATTTGTCTAGATCCTGTTCCCATTTTATCATAGTATTATTTTTTTGTTACTATCAGTGATATTAAAGATTGCTTAGAGCAACAATATTATTCCTCTTCTAGGGTCTTTTGAGATGCAAAGGGATTTGAATATAGTATTATTTGGTATCCTATCTGTCCCTTTTACTTTCTTGCATTCTTAATTTAAACTTCTAGGTAGTGATACCATACATTCTGGTCAGGTGTTCCTAACTCTACATTATGAGGCCCATTTATCAAGCTCCGTATGGAGGCCCATGTTTCTGGTGAGTCTTCAGACTCACCAGACACACATGTTATGGAGCAGCAGTCTAAAGACCGCTGCTCCATAACCCTGTCCGCCTGCTCTGATGAGGCGGACAGGAATCGCCGGAATTCAACCCAATCGAGTACGATCGGGTTGATTAACACCCCCTAGTCTGCAGGGGGCGGCGATGCACCAGCAGCTCTTGTGAGCTGCTGGTGCAATGCTGAATATGGAGAACATATTGCTCTCCGCATTCAGCGAGGTCTTGCGGATTTGATCTGCACTGTCGGATCAGGTCCGCAAAACTTATCATAAATAGGCCTCATTGTGTATAGGATAGTGTTTTGTTGTCTATGATAGGGTGACCAGACTTTCCCGATTGAGGAGACTGTCCCTGGACAAATTATGTCCCTGGAAATGTCCCCTGGAAGACGGAGCTCTGGGAGGAAGTGATCATTCACCTGATAACTCACTTCCTCTCAGCATTCTGCGGTGGTATTTAAGGATCTCAGCCACACTCTGTTGTTGTGTTTGAAAGGAGAGAAGGTTAGTACTCCCCTTGACAAGGATGGAAGAGGTCCTAGTGGCCTTTACAACACATACTGTATAATATATAAGGCATTCACATCTGTCCCTAACTAGGCTCGTCGGAGATAATACAAAATTACAAACAAATTGGCATTGGCAAGCGTGCATGCAAGTGTTTTATACAGATATCATTTAACAGTAATCTCTTTATTTCCATGTGTATGTGATAGTCAAATGCTGCATGTGCGTTTCTAGTGATCGATGAGTTAAATCACAGCTGCAATTGTATTTTGCAGTGGTCATTTAACCATTTGATTTCACTTTTGTGTGCGACTTCCAATTAATACCTAGGTGTGTGTGTGCCTTTATTTATTTTGTTAATACTCACCTAGATTACGAGTTTTGCGTTAGAGGCTATGTGGTGCTAACAAGCAGTTTTATGAGTGTGTCTGCAATTCTATATAACCCTTTGTTTTCCCCATTTTTTCTGTACTTGAACACTTATTATCGAGTTGAGGGGGGCCAGGGGCGTAACTTTAGATCTAACATTGATAAGAGGATAAACCCTGGTCAACTTATCCCATAAGAAGGTAGTGTGGATAATCGAAATGTACTGTCTGATGTTCTGAGGCCTATTCTGTTTATCTGCCCATAGTAGCTTATCTATTCTCCCCACCCCCATTAAGTCTGTTTCTAATTGCAAGATAAATATTTATTTATAAATAAATAGAACATATTCCGTTACGAAAATATTCTCACAATATGAAATATTCGCATTTTCATGTACATTTTTCGAGGAGAAAAAATATCAAGGGCTTTGCGCCACAGATTAGGGTTTTAGTGTTTATTTTTATCTTTTTGTCTTCTCCATTGATTTCTATGGTGAATAGGGGAACGCGCACGCAATTTGTCTGTTTGGATTGAGCGGCTTAACGGATGCGCAAAGTAAGTTATTTTGCAACTTGTAATGCCTGTGCAACCCCAAATGCGAAAAAGCCATAATGCGTGCAGTGTTATCACAACTGATTTTCTGCGCAATGTGTAATCTTGCCCTTTGTCAGAGAGATTTTGAGAATCTGCCCCTATAAAGGACATAGCTATTCAATATACAACACCCTTCTATAGCAGCCAAACAGTGAAACAACAGTTTATGTTTTAGGCCAACATACACGTTTTCCAGTCACAATAAAATACTTAAAGGGACAATCTACTCCAGATTTGTTGTTGTTTAAAAAGGTAGATAATCCCTTTATTACCGATTCCCCAGTTTTGCACAACAAACACTGTTAAATTAATATACTTTTTACCTCTGTAATTACCCTGTATCTAAGCCACTGCAGACTGCTCCTTATCTCAGTTATATTAATATACTTTTCTTCTGTTATGTGTGATCAGTCCACGGGTCATCATTACTTCTGGGATATAACTCCTCCCCAACAGGAAATGCAAGAGGATTCACCCAGCAGAGCTGCATATAGCTCCTCCCCCCTACGTCAGTCCCAGTCATTCTCTTGCACCCAACGACTAGATAGGATGTGTGAGAGGACTATGGTGATTATACTTAGTTTTTATGACTTCAATCAAAAGTTTGTTATTTTAAAATAGCACCGGAGCGTGTTATTACTTCTCTGGCAGAGTTTGAGGAAGAATCTGACAGAGATTTTTTTACTATGATTTTAACCGGAGTCGTTAAGATCATATTGCTGTTCTCGACCATCTGAGGGAGGTAAAGGCTTCAGATCAGGGGACAGCGGGCAGATGAATCTGCATTGAGGTATGTGGCAGTTTTTATTTTCTGAATGGAATTGATGAGAAAAGCCTGCCATACCGTTAAAATGACATGTATGTATACACTTCAGTATTCTGGGGATGGTATTTCACCGGAACTACTGTGTTAAAGGTCACTAATCCTTTTAATAACTATTCTCATGTTAAACGTTTTTGCTGGAATGTAGAATCGTTTACATTGCTGAGGTACTGTGTGAATAAATATTTGGGCATTATTTTCCACTTGGCAGTTTTTTGCTTTAATTGTGACAGTTTCGTTTCTCTTCACTGCTGTGTGGGAGAGGGAGGGGCCGTTTTTGGCGCTCTTTGCTACGCATCAAAAAAATTCCAGTCAGCTACTTTTATATTTCCTGCATGATCCGGTTCATCTCTGACAGATCTCAGGGGTCTTCAAACTTCTTTGAAGGGAGGTAAATTCTCTCAGCAGAGCTGTGAGAATTCTTATAGTGACTGTGAATAAAAAACGTTGTTTTGTTTTCTTATGTACAAATTTAATTAGTGTTGTTTTTTACTAATGGGAACAAACCTTTGCTAAAAGTTGTGTTGTTTTAAAGTTTGATGCTATAACTGTTTTTCAGTTCATTATTTCAACTGTCATTTAATCGTTAGTACCTCTTTGAGGCACAGTGCGTTTTTTTGCTAAAAAAGATTATAACCAAGTTGTAAGTTTTTTTGCTAGTGTGTTAAACATGTCTGACTCAGAGGAAGATATCTGTGTCATTTGTTCCAATGCCAAGGTGGAGCCCAATAGAAATTTATGTACTAACTGTATTGATGCTACTTTAAATAAAAGTCAAT
This sequence comes from Bombina bombina, assembly GCF_027579735.1. NCBI lineage: Eukaryota > Metazoa > Chordata > Amphibia > Anura > Bombinatoridae > Bombina > Bombina bombina. Next base: position 417,895,525 of record NC_069505.1, read on the forward strand.
CTGTACAATGTGAACAAATTTCACCAAACAGCGAGGGGAGAGTTATGCCGACTAACTCGCCTCACGCAACAGTACCTGCATCTCCCGCCCGGGAGGTGCGTGATATTTTGGCGCCTAGTACATCTGGGCGGCCATTACAGATAACATTACAAGATATGGCTACTGTTATGACTGAAGTTTTGTCTAAATTACCAGAACTAAGAGGCAAGCGTGATCACTCTGGGGTGAGAACAGAGTGCGCTGACAATGCTAGGGCCATGTCTGATACTGCGTCACAGCTCGCAGAGCATGAGGACGGAGAGCTTCATTCTGTGGGTGACGGTTCTGATCCAAACAGATTGGACTCAGATATTTCAAATTTTAAATTTAAATTGGAGAACCTCCGTGTACTACTAGGGGAGGTCTTAGCAGCTCTCAACGATTGTAACACCGTTGCAATACCAGAGAAACTGTGTAGGTTGGATAAATACTTTGCGGTACCGGCGAGTACTGACGTTTTTCCTATACCTAAGAGACTAACTGAAATTGTTACTAAGGAGTGGGATAGACCCGGTGTGCCGTTCTCACCCCCTCCAATATTTAGAAAGATGTTTCCAATAGACGCCACCACTCGGGACTTATGGCAAACGGTTCCCAAGGTGGAGGGAGCAGTTTCTACTTTAGCTAAGCGTACCACTATCCCGGTGGAGGATAGCTGTGCTTTCTCAGATCCAATGGATAAAAAATTAGAGGGTTACCTTAAGAAAATGTTTGTTCAACAAGGTTTTATATTACAACCCCTTGCATGTATCGCGCCGATTACGGCTGCGGCAGCATTTTGGATTGAGTCGCTTGAAGAGAACCTTAGTTCCTCTACGCTAGACGACATTACGGACAGGCTTAGAGTCCTTAAACTAGCTAATTCTTTCATTTCGGAGGCCGTAGTACATTTAACCAAACTTACGGCTAAGAACTCAGGATTCGCCATACAGGCACGCAGGGCACTGTGGCTAAAATCCTGGTCAGCTGATGTTACTTCTAAGTCCAAATTACTTAATATACCTTTCAAGGGGCAGTCCTTATTCGGGCCCGGTTTGAAAGAAATTATCGCTGACATTACGGGAGGTAAGGGCCACGCCCTACCTCAAGACAAGGCCAAAGCTAAGGCTAGACAGTCTAATTTTCGTCCCTTTCGGAATTTCAAGACAGGAGCAGCATCAACCTCCACTGCACCAAAACAGGAAGGAGCTGTTGCTCGTTACAGGCAAGGCTGGAAGCCTAACCAGTCCTGGAACAAAAGCAAGCAGGCCAGGAAACCTGCTGCTGCCCCAAAGACAGCATGAACCGAGAGCCCCCGATCCGGGACCGGATCTAGTAGGGGGCAGACTCTCTCTCTTCGCCCAGGCCTGGGCAAGAGATGTTCAGGATCCCTGGGCACTAGAGATCATATCTCAGGGATACCTTCTAGACTTCAAATTATCTCCCCCAAGAGGGAGATTTCATCTGTCAAGGTTGTCAACAAACCAGATAAAGAAAGAAGCGTTTCTACGCTGCGTACAAGATCTGTTAACAATGGGAGTGATCCATCCGGTTCCGTGGTCGGAACAAGGACAAGGGTTCTACTCAAACCTGTTTGTGGTTCCCAAAAAAGAGGGAACTTTCAGGCCAATCTTAGATTTAAAGACTCTAAACAAATTCCTAAGAGTTCCATCGTTCAAAATGGAAACTATTCGGACAATCTTACCCATGATCCAAGAGGGTCAGTACATGACCACAGTGGATTTAAAGGATGCTTACCTTCACATACCGATCCACAAAGATCATCACCGGTATCTAAGGTTTGCCTTCTTAGACAGGCACTACCAGTTTGTAGCTCTTCCATTCGGATTGGCTACGGCTCCAAGAATCTTCACAAAGGTTCTGGGTGCCCTTCTAGCGGTACTAAGACCGCGAGGGATTTCGGTAGCTCCGTACCTAGACGACATTCTAATACAAGCTTCAAGCTTTCAAACTGCCAAGTCTCATACAGAGTTAGTTCTGGCATTTCTAAGGTCGCATGGATGGAAAGTGAACGAAAAGAAGAGTTCTCTCTTTCCTCTCACAAGAGTTCCATTCTTGGGGACTCTTATAGATTCTGTAGAAATGAAGATTTACCTGACAGAAGACAGGTTAACAAAACTTCAAAATGCATGCCGCGTCCTTCATTCCATTCAACACCCGTCAGTAGCTCAATGCATGGAGGTGATCGGCTTAATGGTAGCGGCAATGGACATAGTACCTTTTGCACGCCTACACCTCAGACCGCTGCAATTATGCATGCTAAGTCAGTGGAATGGGGATTACTCAGATTTGTCCCCTACTCTGAATCTGAATCAAGAGACCAGAAATTCTCTTCTATGGTGGCTTTATCGGCCACACCTGTCCAGGGGGATGCCATTCAGCAGGCCAGACTGGACAATTGTAACAACAGACGCCAGCCTACTAGGTTGGGGCGCTGTCTGGAATTCTCTGAAGGCTCAGGGACTATGGAATCAGGAGGAGAGTCTCCTACCAATAAACATTCTGGAATTGAGAGCAGTTCTCAATGCCCTTCTGGCTTGGCCCCAGTTAACAACTCGGGGGTTCATCAGGTTTCAGTCGGACAACATCACGACTGTAGCTTACATCAACCATCAGGGAGGGACAAGAAGCTCCCTAGCAATGATAGAAGTATCAAAGATAATTCGCTGGGCAGAGTCTCACTCTTGCCACCTGTCAGCAATCCACATCCCGGGAGTGGAGAACTGGGAGGCGGATTTCTTGAGTCGCCAGACTTTTCATCCGGGGGAGTGGGAACTTCATCCGGAGGTCTTTGCCCAAATACTTCGACGTTGGGGCAAACCAGAGATAGATCTCATGGCGTCTCGCCAGAACGCCAAACTTCCTCGCTACGGGTCCAGATCCAGGGATCCGGGAGCAGTTCTGATAGATGCTTTGACAGCACCTTGGAACTTCAGGATGGCTTATGTGTTTCCACCCTTCCCGCTGCTTCCTCGATTGATTGCCAAAATCAAACAGGAGAGAGCATCAGTAATTCTAATAGCACCTGCTTGGCCACGCAGGACTTGGTATGCAGATCTAGTGGACATGTCATCCTGTCCGCCTTGGTCTCTACCTCTAAGACAGGACCTTCTGATACAGGGTCCATTCAAACATCAAAATCTAACTTCTCTGAAGCTGACTGCTTGGAAATTGAACGCTTGATTTTATCAAAACGTGGTTTTTCTGAGTCGGTTATTGATACCCTGATTCAGGCTAGGAAGCCTGTTACCAGAAGGATTTACCATAAAATATGGCGGAAATACCTATACTGGTGCGAATCCAAAGGTTACTCCTGGAGTAAGGTTAGGATCGCTAGGATATTGTCTTTTCTACAAGAAGGTTTAGAAAAGGGTTTATCAGCTAGTTCATTAAAGGGACAGATTTCAGCTCTGTCCATCTTGTTACACAGACGTCTGTCAGAAAATCCAGACGTCCAGTCCTTTTGTCAGGCTTTAGCTAGGATCAAGCCTGTGTTTAAAGCTGTTGCTCCACCATGGAGTTTAAACTTAGTTCTTAACGTTTTACAGGGTGTTCCGTTTGAACCCCTTCATTCCATTGATATAAAATTGTTATCTTGGAAAGTTCTGTTTTTAATGGCTATTTCCTCGGCTCGAAGAGTCTCTGAGTTATCAGCCTTACATTGTGATTCCCCTTATCTGATTTTTCACTCAGACAAGGTAGTTCTGCGTACTAAACCTGGGTTCTTACCTAAGGTAGTCACTAACAGGAACATCAATCAAGAGATTGTTGTCCCATCCTTGTGTCCAAATCCTTCCTCAAAGAAGGAACGTCTTTTACACAATCTGGATGTAGTTCGTGCCCTCAAGTTCTACTTGCAGGCAACTAAAGATTTTCGCCAAACTTCTTCCTTGTTTGTCGTTTACTCTGGACAGAGGAGAGGTCAAAAAGCTTCTGCTACCTCTCTCTCTTTTTGGCTTCGTAGCATAATACGTTTAGCCTATGAGACTGCTGGACAGCAGCCTCCTGAAAGAATTACAGCTCACTCCACTAGAGCTGTGGCTTCCACTTGGGCCTTTAAGAATGAGGCCTCTGTTGAACAGATTTGCAAGGCTGCAACTTGGTCTTCGCTTCATACTTTTTCCAAATTTTACAAATTTGACACTTTTGCTTCTTCGGAGGCTATTTTTGGGAGAAAGGTTCTTCAGGCAGTGGTTCCTTCTGTATAATGAGCCTGCCTATCCCTCCCGTCATCCGTGTACTTTTGCTTTGGTATTGGTATCCCAGAAGTAATGATGACCCGTGGACTGATCACACATAACAGAAGAAAACATAATTTATGCTTACCTGATAAATTCCTTTCTTCTGTTGTGTGATCAGTCCACGGCCCGCCCTGTTTTAAGGCAGGTATATATTTTTTAAATTATACTCCAGTCACCACTTCACCCTTGGTTACTCCTTTCTCGTTGATTCTTGGTCGAATGACTGGGACTGACGTAGGGGGGAGGAGCTATATGCAGCTCTGCTGGGTGAATCCTCTTGCATTTCCTGTTGGGGAGGAGTTATATCCCAGAAGTAATGATGACCCGTGGACTGATCACACAACAGAAGAAAGGAATTTATCAGGTAAGCATAAATTATGTTTTTACCTCTGTAATTACCCTGTATCTAAGCCTCTGAAGACTGCTCCTTATCTCAGTTATATTAATATACTTTTTACCTCTGTGATTACCTTGTATCTAAGCCTCTGCATACTGCTCCTTATCTCAGTTATATTAATATACTTTTTACCTCTGTGATTACCTTGTATCTAAGCCTCTGCAGACTGCCCCCTTATCTCAGTTATATTAATATATGTTTTACCTCTGTGATTACCCTGTATCTAAGCCTCTGCAGACTGCTCATTATCTCAGTTATATTAATATACTTTTTACCTCTGTGATTACCTTGTATCTAAGCCTCTGCAGACTGCTCCTTATCTCAGTTATATTAATATACTTTTTACCTCTGTGATTACCTTGTATCTAAGCCTCTGCAGACTGCTCCTTATCTCAGTTATATTAATATACTTTTTACCTCTGTGATTACCTTGTATCTAAGCCTTTGCATACTGCTCCTTATCTCAGTTATATTAATATACTTTTTACCTCTGTGATTACCTTGTATCTAAGCCTCTGCAGACTGCCCCCCTTATCTCAGTTATATTAATATATGTTTTACCTCTGTGATTACCCTGTATCTAAGCCTCTGCAGACTGCTCATTATCTCAGTTATATTAATATACTTTTTACCTCTGTGATTACCTTGTATCTAAGCCTCTGCAGACTGCTCCTTATCTCAGTTATATTAATATACTTTTTACCTCTGTGATTACCTTGTATCTAAGCCTCTGCAGACTGCTCCTTATCTCAGTTATATTAATATACTTTTCACCTCTGTGATTACCTTGTATCTAAGCCTCTGCAGACTGCCCCCTTATCTCAGTTATATTAATATACGTTTTTCCTCTGTGATTACCCTGTATCTAAGCCTCTGCAGACTGCTCCTTATCTCAGTTATATTAATATACTTTTTACCTCTATGATTACCTTGTATCTAAGCCTCTGCAGACTGCTCCTTATCTCAGTTATATTAATATACTTTTTACCTCTGTGATTACCTTGTATCTAAGCCTCTGCAGACTGCTCCTTATCTCAGTTATATTAATATACTTTATACCTCTGTGATTGCCCTGTATCTAAGCCTCTGCAGACTGCCCCTTATCTCAGTTATATTAATATACTTTTTACCTCTGTGATTACCTTGTATCTAAGCCTCTGCAGACTGCTCCTTATCTCAGTTATATTAATATGCTTTTTACCTCTGTGATTACCTTGTATCTAAACCTCTGCAGACTGCTCCTTTTCTCAGTTATATTAATATACTTTTTACTTCTGTGATTACCTTGTATCTAAGCCTCTGCAGACTGCCCCCTTATCTCAGTTATATTAATATACTTTTTACCTCTGTGATCACCCTGTATCTAACCCTCTGCAGACTGCCCCTTATCTCAGTTATATTAATATACTTTTTACCTCTATGATTACCTTGTATCTAAGCCTCTGCAGACTGCCCCCTTATCTCAGTTATATTAATATACTTTTTACTTCTGTGATTACCTTGTATCTAAGCCTCTGCAGACTGCCCCTTATCTCAGTTCTTTTGACAGACTTGCATTTTAGCCAATCAGTGCCCTCTCATAAGTAACTCCATGGGCATGAGCATAATGTTATCTATATGGCATACATGACATGAACTAATGTGGTCTAGCTGTGAAAACTGTTAAATGGATTGAGATAAGAGGTTGCCTTCAAGGGCTTAAAAATTAGCATAAAAACCTACCTAGGTTTAGCTTTCAACTAAGAATACCAGGAGAACAAATCAAATTTGATGGTAAAGTGAATTGGAAAGTTTTTTTAAAATTGCTCCCCTATCTGAATCATGAAAGTTTAATTTTAACTATACTGTCCCCTTAATAGAACAAAGAGCGTGTTTGATAATGTAAGCAGTAATAGCAAATCTCATGCTGATTGATGTAAAGTCACTTCAAGTGATTGTCAATCCTAGAGTTTGTAAAACACTAGAACTGACCATTGGAACAAATAAAGGGGACTTTCAGTCATGAAGAAATAGTATAAAATACTTCATACTGAAAGCTCCTTTATTTGTTTCAAGCGTTCGCCACGCTGAGCTGCTCAGGCAGCCCACGGCAGAATGCTGTTTTGCTAAGAGGTGACATTTCCACATCTTAGCAAATAGCCGTGCAGAAAAATTGGGCACCGCACCATGCCGGATTTCCTGCACAGCTATTGGCTAAGAGGTGAAAACGTCAAAACAGCGTTCTGCCGTGGCCAATCAGCCATTGACAATCACTTTAAGTTTAAATGACACACATACATGTCTAATCGGCTGATGGTCACTGATATACATGGATGTGAATCCAACAGTTTATAAGGAAAATTTAAATAAGAAACAAGCATAGATGTGATATCTAATAATATGTAATTCAGCAACTAGAATTTAGCAGTAGTTCCAAAGTCCAAAAATCTAAATATAACATTTGATGGTGAGCTTAAAGGGACATGATTCTCAAAACGTTCTCTCTTTCATTTCCACTAGTGATTTTTTTAATTAGATGTATATTCATGTGATGAATAAACCCGCTTACTCTGTAGGAAATGTTCATTGGCCGCGAGTCTGCAGGGGGCGGCATTGCACCAGCAGCTCTTGTGAGCTGCTGGTGCAATGCTGAATACGGAGAGCGCATTGCTCTCCGCATCCAGCGATGTCTTGCGGACCTGATCCACATTGTCGGATCAGGTCCGCAAGACATTTGTTAAATTGGCCTCTATGTCTGATTTACTAAACTCACATACTAATTATAAATATGTGGTGTGATCTGAGGTTAGAATCGTGTCGGTAGGTCATATCACAACCACAAATATCACTGATAAAATGTTGCAATAACATGCCAGAAAATTATCATCAACACCTGTAGCCTAAAATGATAACTTGGGGTTAGATTTAGGGTTAGGGGTTAGAGTTGAGGTTTGGGGTTAGGGTTCAGTATTGAATTTAGTGTTCAGGGTTAAATTTACAGTAAGGGGTTAGAGTTGAGGTTGGGAGTTAGAGTTAGGGTACATGAATAGATTTAGTGTTCAGGGTTAAATTTACAGTTAGGGGTTAGAGTTGAGGTTGGGAGTTAGGGTACATGAATAGATTTAGTGTTCGGGGTTAAATTTACAGTTAGGGGTTATAGTTGAGGTTGGGAGTTAGGGTACATGAATAGATTTAGTGTTCAGGGTTAAATTTACAGTTAGGGTTTAGAGCTGATATGTGGAGTTGGGGATTCGTATCAGGGTAAAGGGTTGGAGTTGGGGTTGGGATTTAGGGTTCAGGATTAGATTAAGTGTTCAGGGTTAAATTTACAGTAAGGGGTTAGAGTTGAGGTTGGGAGTTAGGGTTAGGGTACATGAATAGATTTAGTGTTCAGGGTTAAATTTACAGTTAGGGGTTAGAGTTGAGGTTGGGAGTTAGGGTTAAGGATTAGATTTAGGGTTAAGCGTAGGAGTTGAAGTTGAGAGTTAGGGTTCAGGATTAGATTTAGTGTTTGGAGTTAAATTTACAGTTAGGGGTTAGAGTTGAGGTTGGGAGTTAGGGTTAGGAATTAAATTTAGGGTTAAGGGTAGGAGTTGAAGTTGGGAGTTAGAGTTAGGGGTCAGGATTAGATTAGTGTTTGGAGTTAAAGGGACAGTAAAGTCAAATTGTAAAGCATTTTGACAGTTTTTCACCACTAGAGGGAGTTAGTTCATGTGTTTCATATAGATAACATTGAGCTCCGGCACGTGAAGCTCCTAAGAGCAAGCAATGATTGGCTAAAATGCATGTCTGTCAAAAGAACTGAAATAAGGGGGCAGTTTGCAGAGGCATAGATACAAGGTAATCACAGAGGTAAAAAGTATATTATTATAACTGTGTTGGTTATGCATAATTGGGGAATGGGTAATAAAGGGATTATCTACCTTTTTAAACAACAAAAAATTCTTGTGTTTACTGTCCCTTTAAATTTACAGTTAGGGGTTAGAATTAGGATTGGGCAATAGGGTTAGGGATGGATTTTATTAATTCAGGTTATGGTTGAGTTAGTAATGTGGGTTAGGGTTGGGGATTCGATTAAGCAGTTAGGGTTGGGGTTTACAGATAAGGTTGAGATTTGTTTTTCGTTTAGAGGTAGGATTAGAGGTTATATTTATAGTTAGGGGTTAAGAGTTAGGGTTGTGAGTTAGGGATTGGGTTTATTAGTTAAGGTTATAGCTGAGTTAGAAATGTGTGTTAGGGGTTAGATTTAGGAATTAGGGTTGGGGTTTACAGATATGGTTCGATTAGAGTTGGGGTCAGGGTTGTGTTTTAGAGTTAGGTTTAGAGGTTAGATTTACAGTTAGGGACTAGAGTTAGGTTTGGAAGTTAAGGTTAGGGATTGGGTATGTAGTTAAGGTTAAGGTTGAGTTAGGAATGTTCAGGGTTAGAATAAAGGATGTAATTTAGAGTTAGGATTAGAGGTTCGATTTATAGTTAGGGTTAGGGATTGGGTTTAGTAGTTAAGGTAAAGTTTGAGTTAGGGATGTGGTTTAGGATTCTGAGGTTAGAGTTATAAGTTGCATTACGGATGGGGCTTAGTAGAGTTAAGGATGTGGGTTAGGTTGGCGGTTAAATTTAGTGAAATAGGGATGTGGTTTTGGGTTAGGATGTACAAATACAGTTGGTATTAGACAGGGTTGGGGTTGAGTCTTAAAATTGAAATCTAGTGTTAACGGGTAAGATTTTGGGTTAGGGCCTAGGATTCAGGATTATATTAAGGGCAAAGGAGGGGGGTTACAGTTAGGGTTGGCATTCAGTGTTTTGGTTAGGTTTAATATTTTTTTCTTTCATGATTCAAATAGAGCATGCAATTTTAAGCAACTTTCTAATTTAGGTTTGAGGGTTAGAGATAGAGTTAAGACTGAGGGCTAGATATAGAGTTAGGGTTGAGGGCTAGAGGTAGAGTTAGGGTTGAGGGCTAGAGGTAGAGTTAGGGTTGAGGGCTAGAGGTAGAGTTAGGGTTGAGGGCTAGAGGTAGAGGAAGGGTTGAGGGCTAGAGGTAGAGTTGGGATTGAGGGCTAGAGGTAGAGTTAGGACTGAGGGCTAGAGGTAGAGTTAGGGTTGAGGGCTAGAGGTAGAGTTAGGATTGAGGGCTAGAGGTAGAGTTAGGACTGAGGGCTAGAGGTAGAGTTAGGGTTGAGGGCTAGAGGTAGAGTTAGGGTTGAGGGCTAGAGGTAGAGTTAGGACTGAGGGCTAGAGGTAGAGTTAGGGTTGAGGGCTAGAGGTAGAGTTAGGGTTGAGGGCTAGAGGTAGAGTTAGGACTGAAGGCTAGAGGTAGAGTAAGGACTGAGGGCTAGAGGTAGAGTTAGGGTTGAGGGCTAGAGGTAGCGTTAGGGTTGAGGGCTAGAGGTAGAGTTATGGCTCAGGGTTAGAGATAGAGTTATGGTTAAAGGACCACTCAATGCAGTAGAATTGCATAATAAAAAGTGCATAATAAAAAGACAAGTCAATAACACCTATTCTGAATTTCAAATAAGCAGTAGATATTTTTCTGACAAATTTACTTTTTCTCCCATTTTACGGCCCATTCTATCATGTGATAGACATCAGCCAATCACAGACTAGTATACGTATACCCTGTGAGCTTGTGCCTAGAAAGTGTGAATATAAAACACTGTGCAAAATTTGATAATGGAAGTAAATTGGAAAATGTCTTAAAACTGCTGCTCTTTCTGAATCATAAAAGTTTATTTTGACTTTAAGGATTAGAGATAGGATTAGGGTTAAGGATTAGAGAGAAGATTAGGGTTAAGGATTAGAGATATAGTTAGGGTTGGGACTTAGATGTTAAGGTTTATGTTGAGTTAGGTATGTGGGTGAGAGTTAGGGTTGGGTTGGGTTTAGTTAGGGTTGGGTTGGGGTAAGTTAGGGTTGGGTTTAGTTAGGGTTGGGTTGGGGTAAATTAGGGTTGGGTTTTGGTAAATAAGGGTTGGGTTGGCATTAGTTAGGGTTGGGTTGGCATTTGTTAGGGTTAAGGTTTAGTTTAGTTGTTAGGGTTAGTTGTTAAGGTTTATGTTGAGTTAGGGATGTGGGTGAGAGTTAGGGTTAAAGGGACATTAAACCCAAATTCTTTCTTTCATGATTCAGATAGAGAATACCATTTTAAACAACTTTCTAATTTACTTCTGTTATCTAATTTCCTCCATTCTCTTGACATCCCTTCCTGAAAAGCATATCAAGATAGGCTCAGTAGCTTCTGATTGGTGGCTGCACATATTTGCCTTATGTGATTGGCTCACCCATGTGCATTGCTATTTCTTTAACAAAGGATATCTAAAGAATGAAGCAAATTCGATAATAGAAGTACATTGGATTGTTGTTTAAAATTGTATTCTCTATCTGAATCATGAAAGAAAAAAATTGGGTTTAATGTCCCTTTAAGCTTAGGGTTAGGTTGGTAGCAAGGCAATTAACCATTTAAGATGCCAGGGTGGAGTATGTCTGTCATTTAAGGATATAACTATAATTGTTACCGCTGCTTTGTTGTGACAACATTATGGAGCAGAAGCAACTCTTTAATTAAAACAATAACAATAGCGCATAGAATTCACAAAATCATTTTTTCGTTTTCATACCTTGGCATTATGTGTTGATAGATACAGATACAGTGTAATGATCACTTATAAAGCGCTGCCCACAGCACCAGTAACATGACATTGCTCTGAATATTGCTTATTGCCTAAAGAGGGTAGGTTATAATGTATTACAGTTTTCTTGTAAATCACAATATTCCTATCTCACCAGATGTGCTCAGCTAGCTCCCAGTAGTGCACATTGCTGCACTGGAGCTGCCTTTATCTTTGTGTTTAACCCATTTGCAGTTAAACACATAGTTATATGTGATAGTGCCGTAATAAAATACTCTAACACATTAGTGCATTTTCTTTTTGCAATTTTATGAACCTTTAAATAGAGAGATTTAAACCTCAGTAACATCTATAGAAGATACAGCTGACTAAGCACTAAATTTAATAAATATGATACACGTATGTGACTGTTTTTATGAAGCAGTAGTAGTTTACACATGGAGCCGTCTTCCAGGAGATGCGTGTAGCTGCACTTAATATTGACCTGAATACACAGCATAAACCAGCCAATCAGAGCGCAGATGCACAAGGGGTGCAATCCTATACAGTAGCCTTAAAGGGACCTCTAAAGAGGTTTATAGTTGTAAACACAATAAAAGTATTAAGAAGGATGGTATTTGTGATGGCAGCAGAAAATGGACATAGGGCCAAAACATGAAAAAGACATGCTAATGCCTTGCCCCAGGGAGAACTTGCCTTGTTTATTAATGTGTGCCAAGGACACCATGTGACAATGCCAGTAGCCCATCTGACGGAAGCAGGCGGCATGAAACGCGTAATTGTTTTCCAGTTGTGACACTGGGTAGGACGGATGCTCAGCACCGCAAGACAGGGATGCCAGTGGCTTTAAGCACTAGTTTTATTTGGCAACAGTAACCTATTTATTTAGATGTTCCTCTATATCCTATGTAATGTTTTCTTTTGTTTTTTTACTTGATCATGTAACCTCAGCCTTATAGCTTTGTGTATTTTTCCATTTCACTAACACTGTCATTGTGCAATTAGTTATATTCATGGCCAGCAAATGTGGGGTTAACTGTAACTTCTGGATTTGTTTTGGAAAAACATTGAGAAGGAAGACTGTGCTCTCAGCAGCTGGGAAAGGCCACAAGTGTCCCAACTTGTGAGCAGGGACATTATTAATGGCCACATAAGGGCTAAAGCCCAGAATCCTAGTTGTATAAGGAAACAGGTGCACTTGACTATGAGCATGGGTGTTGTTAGTGGTCTTATAGGTGATAAAGCCTAGACTCCTTGCTGAATAATAGAACAGGTAGAGCAGCTAATATACAGGGGTGTTGTTAGTGGTCTTATAGGTGATAAAGCCTAGACTCCTTGCTGAATAATAGAACAGGTAGAGCAGCTAGTATACTGGGGTGTTGTTAGTGGTCTTATAGGTTATAAAGCCTAGACTCCTTGCTGAATAATAGAACAGGTAGAGCAGCTAATATACAGGGGTGTTGTTAGTGGTCTTATAGGTGATAAAGCCTAGACTCCTTGCTGAATAATAGAACATGTAGAGCAGCTAATATACAGGGGTGTTGTTAGTGGTCTTATAGGTGATAAAGCCTAGACTCCTTGCTGAATAATAGAACAGCTAGAGCAGCTAATATACAGGGGTGTTGTTAGTGGTCTTATAGGTGATAAAGCCTAGACCCCTTGCTGAATAATAGAACAGGTAGAGCAGCTAGTATACAGGGGTGTTGTTAGTGGTCTTATAGGTGATAAACCTAGACCCCTTGCTGAATAATAGAACAGGTAGAGCAGCTAGTATACAGGGGTGTTGTTAGTGGTCTTATAGGTGATAAAGCCTAGACTCCTTGCTGAATAATAGAACAGCTAGAGCAGCTAATATGCAGGGGTGTTGTTAGTGGTCTTATAGGTGATAAAACCTAGACTCCTTGCTGAATAATAGAACAGGTAGAGCAGCTAATATACAGGGGTGTTGTTAGTGGTCTTATAGGTGATAAACCTAGACCCCTTGCTGAATAATAGAACAGGTAGAGCAGCTAGTATAAAGGGGTGTTGTTAGTGGTCTTATAGGTGATAAAGCCTAGACCCCTTGCTGAATAATAGAACAGGTAGAGCAGCTAGTATACAGGGGTGTTGTTAGTGGTCTTATGGGCTGAAGTCCAGAATCCTAGTTGGATAAGGGCACATGTGCACCAGCTAGTATGCAGGGGGTGTTGTTAGTGGTCTTATAGGGACTAAAATTCAGAATCCTAGTTGGATAAGGGCACAGGTGCACCAGCTAGTATGCAGGGGTGTTATTAGTGGTCTTATAGGGGCTAAAGTCCAGAATCCTAGCTAGATAAGGGCACAGGGTCACCCGCTAATATGCAGGAGTGTTGTTAGTGGTCTTATTGGGGCTGAAGCCCAGAATCCTAGTTGGATAAGGGCACATGTGCACCAGCTAGTATGCAGGGGTATTGTTAGTGGTCTTATGGACTGAAGTCCAGAATCCTAGTTGGATAAGGGCACATGTGCACCAGCTAGTATGCAGGGGTATTGTTAGTGGTCTTATGGACTGAAGTCCAGAATCCTAGTTGGATAAGGGCATATGTGCACCAGCTAGTATGCAGGGGTATTGTTAGTGGTCTTATGGACTGAAGCCCAGAATCCTAGTTGGATAAGGGCACATGTGCACCAGCTAGTATGCAGGGGTGTTGTTAGTGGTCTTATGGACTAAAGCCCAGAACCCTAGTTGGATGAGGGCACAGGCTCACCAGCTATTATGCAGGGGTGTTGTTAGTGGTCGTATAGGGGCTGAAGCCCAGAATCCTAGTTAGATAAGGGCACAGGCACACCAGCTACTATGCAGGGGTGTTGTTAGTGGTCTTATAAGGTTTGAATCCCAGAAACCCAGCAGTATAAGGGTACAGATGCAAAGGCTACTATGGAGGGGTTGTGTTGCTGGTCTTACAGGAGCTAAATCCCAATGTCCCAACTGGATAAGGGCACAGATGCACATGTTAGTGTGCAGGGGTCTGTTAGTACTCTTACAGGGTCTGAAGCCCAGTGTGCCAGCTGGATAAGGGGACAGGTGCACCAGCTATAATACAGGGGTGCTATTAGTGTTCTTATAGGAGTTGAATCCCAAATTTCCAGCACTGTAAGGGCACAGGAGCATAGGCTATTATGCAGGAGTGATGTTAACAGTCTTACAGGGACTGAAGTCCAGTATCCTAACTGGATAAGGGTGCAGATGCTCCGGCTAGTGTGCAGGGGTGCTGGTTGGTCTCGTATAGGGGACTGAAGTCCAGTATCCTAACTGGATAAGGGTGCAGATGCTCCGGTGCAGTGTACAAGTGTGCTGGTTAGTCTCATAGGGGTTGATGCCCAGTGCCCCAGCTGGATAAGATGCAGGTGTTCAGGCTAGTATGAAAGGGTAAGGGCACAGGCTTATGTTCTGGGGTGCTGTTATTGGTTTACAGGGGCTGAAGCCTGTTGTCCCAGCAGGATAAGGGCACAGGCTTGTGTTCTAGGGTGCTGTTATTGGTTTACAGGGGCTGAAGTCTGTTGTCCCAGCAGGATAAGGGCACAGGCTTGTGTTCTAGGGTGCTGTTATTGGTTTACAGGGGCTGAAGCCTGTTGTCCCAGCAGGATAAGGGCACAGGCTTGTGTTCTAGGGTGCTGTTATTGGTTTACAGGGGCTGAAGCCTGTTGTCCCAGCAGGATAAGGGCACAGGCTTGTGTTCTAGGGTGCTGTTATTGGTTTACAGGGGCTGAAGTCTGTTGTCCCAGCAGGATAAGGGCACAGGCTTGTGTTCTAGGGTGCTGTTATTGGTTTACAGGGGCTGAAGTCTGTTGTCCCAGCAGGATAAGGGCACAGGCTTGTGTTCTAGGGTGCTGTTATTGGTTTACAGGGGCTGAAGCCTGTTGTCCCAGCAGGATAAGGGCACAGGCTTGTGTTCTAGGGTGCTGTTATTGGTTTACAGGGGCTGAAGCCTGTTGTCCCAGCAGGATAAGGGCACAGGCTTGTGTTCTAGGGTGCTGTTATTGGTTTACAGGGGCTGAAGCCTGTTGTCCCAGCAGGATAAGGGCACAGGCTTGTGTTCTAGGGTGCTGTTATTGGTTTACAAGGGCTGAAGCCTGTTGTCCCAGCAGGATAAGGGCACAGACTTGTGTTCTAGGGTGCTGTTAGTGGTTTTACAGGGGCTGAAGTCTGTTGTCCCAGCAGGATAAGGGCACAGGCTTGTGTTCTAGGGTGCTGTTATTGGTTTACAGGGGCTGAAGCCTGTTGTCCCAGCAGGATAAGGGCACAGGCTTGTGTTCTAGTGTGCTGTTATTGGTTTACAGGGGCTGAAGCCTGTTGTCCCAGCAGGATAAGGGCACAGGCTTGTGTTCTAGGGTGCTGTTATTGGTTTACAGGGGCTGAAGCCTGTTGTCCCAGCAGGATAAGGGCACAGGCTTGTGTTCTAGGGTGCTGTTAGTGGTTTTACAGGGGCTGAAGTCTGTTGTCCCAGCAGGATAAGGGCACAGGCTTGTGTTCTAGTGTGCTGTTATTGGTTTACAGGGGCTGAAGCCTGTTGTCCCAGCAGGATAAGGGCACAGGCTTGTGTTCTAGGGTGCTGTTATTGGTTTACAGGGGCTGAAGCCTGTTGTCCCAGCAGGATAAGAGCACAGGCTTGTGTTCTAGGGTGCTGTTATTGGTTTACAGGGGCTGAAGCCTGTTGTCCCAGCAGGATAAGGGCACAGGCATGTGTTCTAGGGTGCTGTTATTGGTTTACAGGGGCTGAAGCCTGTTGTCCCAGCAGGATAAGAGCACAGGCTTGTGTTCTAGGGTGCTGTTATTGGTTTATAGGGGCTGAAGTCTGTTGTCCCAGCAGGATAAGGGCACATGCTTGTGTTCTAGGGTGCTGTTATTGGTTTACAGGGGCTGAAGTCTGTTGTCCCAGCAGGATAAGGGCACAGGCTTGTGTTCTAGGGTGCTGTTATTGGTTTATAGGGGCTGAAGTCTGTTGTCCCAGCAGGATAAGGGCACATGCTTGTGTTCTGGGGTGCTGTTAGTGGTTTACAGGGGCTGAAGCCTGTTGTCCCAGCAGGATAAGGGCACAGGCATGTGTTCTGGGGTGCTGTTATTGGTTTACAGGGGCTGAAGTCTGTTGTCCCAGCAGGATAAGGGCACATGCTTGTGTTCTAGGGTGCTGTTATTGGTTTACAGGGGCTGAAGTCTGTTGTCCCAGCAGGATAAGGGCACAGGCTTGTGTTCTAGGGTGCTGTTATTAGTTTACAGGGGATGAAGTCTGTTGTCCCAGCAGGATAAGGGCACAGGCTTGTGTTCTAGGGTGCTGTTATTGGTTTACAGGGGCTGAAGTCTGTTGTCCCAGCAGGATAAGGGCACAGGCTTGTGTTCTAGGGTGCTGTTATTGGTTTTACAGGGGCTGAAGTCTGTTGTCCCAGCAGGATAAGGGCACAGGCTTGTGTTCTAGGGTGCTGTTATTGGTTTTACAGGGGCTGAAGTCTGTTGTCCCAGCAGGATAAGGGCACATGCTTGTGTTCTAGGGTGCTGTTAGTGGTTTTACAGGGGCTGAAGTCTGTTGTCCCAGCAGGAAAAGGGCACAGGCTTGTGTTCTAGGGTGCTGTTATTGGTTTACAGGGGCTGAAGTCTGTTGTCCCAGCAGGATAAGGGCACATGCTTGTGTTCTAGGGTGCTGTTATTGGTTTACAGGGGCTGAAGTCTGTTGTCCCAGCAGGATAAGGGCACATGCTTGTGTTCTAGGGTGCTGTTATTGGTTTACAGGGGCTGAAGCCTGTTGTCCCAGCAGGATAAGGGCACAGGCTTGTGTTCTAGGGTGCTGTTATTGGTTTACAGGGGCTGAAGTCTGTTGTCCCAGCAGGATAAGGGCACAGGCTTGTGTTCTAGGGTGCTGTTATTGGTTTACAGGGGCTGAAGTATGTTGTCCCAGCAGGATAAGGGCACATGCTTGTGTTCTAGGGTGCTGTTATTGGTTTACAGGGGCTGAAGTATGTTGTCCCAGAAGGATAAGGGCACAGGCTTGTGTCCTAGGGTGCTGTTATTGGTTTACAGGGGCTGAAGTCTGTTGTCCCAGCAGGAAAAGGGCACAGGCTTGTGTTCTAGGGTGCTGTTATTGGTTTACAGGGGCTGAAGTCTGTTGTCCCAGCAGGATAAGGGCACATGCTTGTGTTCTAGGGTGCTGTTATTGGTTTTACAGGGGCTGAAGTCTGTTGTCCCAGCAGGATAAGGGCACAGGCTTGTGTTCTAGGGTGCTGTTAGTGGTTTTACAGGGGCTGAAGCCTGTTGTCCCAGCAGGATAAGGGCACATGCTTGTGTTCTAGGGTGCTGTTATTGGTTTACAGGGGCTGAAGCCTGTTGTCCCAGCAGGATAAGGGCACATGCTTGTGTTCTAGGGTGCTGTTATTGGTTTACAGGGGCTGAAGTCTGTTGTCCCAGCAGGATAAGGGCACAGGCTTGTGTTCTGGGGTGCTGTTATTGGTTTACAGGGGCTGAAGTCTGTTGTCCCAGCAGGATAAGGGCACATGCTTGTGTTCTAGGGTGCTGTTATTGGTTTACAGAGGCTGAAGTCTGTTGTCCCAGCAGGATAAGGGCACATGCTTGTGTTCTAGGGTGCTGTTAGTGGTTTTACAGGGGCTGAAGCCTGTTGTCCCAGCAGGATAAGGGCACATGCTTATGTTCTAGGGTGCTGTTATTGGTTTACAGGGGCTGAAGTCTGTTGTCCCAGCAGGATAAGGGCACAGGCTTGTGTTCTAGGGTGCTGTTATTGGTTTACAGGGGCTGAAGTCTGTTGTCCCAGCAGGATAAGGGCACATGCTTGTGTTCTAGGGTGCTGTTATTGGTTTACAGGGGCTGAAGTATGTTGTCCCAGCAGGATAAGGGCACATGCTTGTGTTCTAGGGTGCTGTTATTGGTTTACAGGGGCTGAAGTCTGTTGTCCCAGCAGGATAAGGGCACAGGCTTGTGTTCTTGGGTGCTGTTATTGGTTTACAGGGGCTGAAGTATGTTGTCCCAGCAGGATAAGGGCACAGGCTTGTGTTCTAGGGTGCTGTTAGTGGTTTACAGGGGCTGAAGTCTGTTGTCCCAGCAGGATAAGGGAACAGGCTTGTGTTCTAGGGTGCTGTTAGTGGTTTACAGGGGCTGAAGTCTGTTGTCCCAGCAGGATAAGGGCACAGGCTTGTGTTCTAGGGTGCTGTTATTGGTTTACAGGGGCTGAAGCCTGTTGTCCCAGCAGGATAAGGGCACAGGCTTGTGTTCTAGGGTGCTGTTATTGGTTTACAGGGGCTGAAGCCTGTTGTCCCAGCAGGATAAGGGCACAGGCTTGTGTTCTAGGGTGCTGTTAGTGGTTTTACAGGGGCTGAAGCCGATTGTCCCAGCAGGATAAGGGCACATGCTTGTGTTCTAGGGTGCTGTTATTGGTTTACAGGGGCTGAAGTCTGTTGTCCCAGCAGGATAAGGGCACATGCTTGTGTTCTAGGGTGCTGTTATTGGTTTACAGGGGCTGAAGTCTGTTGTCCCAGCAGGATAAGGGCACAGGCTTGTGTTCTAGGGTGCTGTTAGTGGTTTTACAGGGGCTGAAGTCTGTTGTCCCAGCAGGATAAGGGCACAGGCTTGTGTTCTAGGGCAGTGGTTCTCAACCAAAGTGAGCTCAAGGCCAGGTAAATTTTAGCTAGACATGTCCAGGGCCCGGTAGTTGTATATATATAAAGTGAGCAGCAGGGGCGGGCTGATCAGCCAAGCAAATAGGACCTGGGCCGAACTACCAGCAAGTAAGGGGGCCCACAAATGGCATCTCCACAGATCCTGGTGCATTCCTTAAGCTGGCGTTTTCAATTGCCCTATCAGTAACTAAGCAAGTAAGTGTGGGTTTAGTGGGGGCCCTGGCGGGGGTCTGTCGCTGTGAGGGCCATGGAGTGTGGGGTCTGGCCCTGGAGGTTGGGTGCCCTTTCTCTGGACCTTAATGTTGGGGGGCCTGGCTCTGGAGGTTGAGGGGCCTGTTGGGGGCAGGTCAGGGAGGCTACCATGTTCATTTGCATAAAATGTAATACATTTTGGTCAGTGTGAGACAGTCTTCCTGGGGCCTTGATTGGTCTCAGTCTGCCCCTGGTGTGCAGTGGGGTAAGATTGGGCAGTGCAGGCATGACAGGTCGGGGCCCACCAGCAGGGCTATCACGGCCCGGTACTGGACCACGGCCCGGCTGTTGAGAAACCAGGTTCTAGGGTGCTGTTATTGGTTTACAGGGGCTGAAGTCTGTTGTCCCAGCAGGATAAGGGCACAGGCTTGTGTTCTAGGGTGCTGTTATTGGTTTACAGGGGCTGAAGCCTGTTGTCCCAGCAGGATAAGGGCACAGGCTTATGTTCTAGGGTGCTGTTAGTGGTTTACAGGGGCTGAAGCCTGTTGTCCCAGCAGGATAAGGGCACAGGCTTGTGTTCTAGGGTGCTGTTATTGGTTTACAGGGGCTGAAGTCTGTTGTCCCAGCAGGATAAGGGCACAGGCTTGTGTTCTAGGGTGCTGTTATTGGTTTACAGGGGCTGAAGTCTGTTGTCCCAGCAGGATAAGGGCACATGCTTGTGTTCTAGGGTGCTGTTATTGGTTTACAGGGGCTGAAGTCTGTTGTCCCAGCAGGATAAGGGCACAGGCTTGTGTTCTAGGGTGCTGTTATTGGTTTACAGGGGCTGAAGTCTGTTGTCCCAGCAGGATAAGGGCACATGCTTGTGTTCTAGGGTGCTGTTATTGGTTTACAGGGGCTGAAGTCTGTTGTCCCAGCAGGATAAGGGCACATGCTTGTGTTCTAGGGTGCTGTTATTGGTTTACAGGGGCTGAAGTCTGTTGTCCCAGCAGGATAAGGGCACAGGCTTGTGTTCTAGGGTGCTGTTATTGGTTTACAGGGGCTGAAGTCTGTTGTCCCAGCAGGATAAGGGCACAGGCTTGTGTTCTAGGGTGCTGTTATTGGTTTACAGGGGCTGAAGTCTGTTGTCCCAGCAGGATAAGGGCACAGGCTTGTTTTCTAGGGTGCCGTTATTGGTTTACAGGGGCTGAAGTCTGTTGTCCCAGCAGGATAAGGGCACAGGCTTGTGTTCTAGGGTGCTGTTATTAGTTTACAGGGGCTGAAGTCTGTTGTCCCAGCAGGATAAGGGCACAGGCTTGTGTTCTAGGGTGCTGTTAGTGGTTTTAAAGGGGCTGAAGCCTGTTGTCCCAGCAGGATAAGGGCACAGGCTTGTGTTCTAGGGTGCTGTTATTGGTTTACAGGGGCTGAAGTCTGTTGTCCCAGCAGGATAAGGGCACAGGCTTGTGTTCTAGGGTGCTGTTATTAGTTTACAGGGGCTGAAGTCTGTTGTCCCAGCAGGATAAAGGCACAGGCTTGTGTTCTAGGGTGCTGTTAGTGGTTTTACAGGGGCTGAAGTCTGTTGTCCCAGCAGGATAAGGGCACAGGCTTGTGTTCTAGGGTGCTGTTAGTGGTTTTACAGGGGCTGAAGTCTGTTGTCCCAGCAGGATAAGGGCACAGGCTTGTGTTCTAGGGTGCTGTTATTGGATTACAGGGGCTGAAGTCTGTTGTCCCAGCAAGATAAGGGCACAGGCTTGTGTTCTAGGGTGCTGTTATTGGTTTACAGGGGTTGAAGCCCATTGTCCCAGCAGGATAAGGGCACAGGCTTGTGTTCTCGGGTGCTGTTATTGGTTTACAGGGGCTGAAGCCCATTGTCCCAGCAGGATAAGGGCACAGGCTTGTGTTCTAGGGTGCTGTTATTGGTTTACAGGGGCTGAAGCCTGTTGTCCCAGCAGGATAAGGGCACAGGCTTGTGTTCTAGGGTGCTGTTAGTGGTTTTAAAGGGGCTGAAGCCTGTTGTCCCAGCAGGATAAGGGCACAGGCTTGTGTTCTAGGGTGCTGTTATTGGTTTACAGGGGCTGAAGTCTGTTGTCCCAGCAGGATAAGGGCACAGGCTTGTGTTCTAGGGTGCTGTTAGTGGTTTACAGGGGCTGAAGTCTGTTGTCCCAGCAGGATAAGGGCACATGCTTGTGTTCTAGGGTGCTGTTAGTGGTTTTACAGGGGCTGAAGTCTGTTGTCCCAGCAGGATAAAGGCACAGGCTTGTGTTCTAGGGTGCTGTTAGTGGTTTTACAGGGGCTGAAGTCTGTTGTCCCAGCAGGATAAGGGCACAGGCTTGTGTTCTAGGGTGCTGTTAGTGGTTTTACAGGGGCTGAAGTCTGTTGTCCCAGCAGGATAAGGGCACATGCTTGTGTTCTAGGGTGCTGTTATTGGATTACAGGGGCTGAAGTCTGTTGTCCCAGCAAGATAAGGGCACAGGCTTGTGTTCTAGGGTGCTGTTATTGGTTTACAGGGGTTGAAGCCCATTGTCCCAGCAGGATAAGGGCACAGGCTTGTGTTCTAGGGTGCTGTTATTGGTTTACAGGGGCTGAAGCCCATTGTCCCAGCAGGATAAGGGCACAGGCTTGTGTTCTAGGGTGCTGTTATTGGTTTACAGGGGCTGAAGCCTGTTGTCCCAGCAGGATAAGGGCACATGCTTGTGTTCTAGGGTGCTGTTATTGGTTTACAGAGGCTGAAGTCTGTTGTCCCAGCAGGATAAGGGCACATGCTTGTGTTCTAGGGTGCTGTTAGTGGTTTTACAGGGGCTGAAGCCTGTTGTCCCAGCAGGATAAGGGCACATGCTTATGTTCTAGGGTGCTGTTATTGGTTTACAGGGGCTGAAGTCTGTTGTCCCAGCAGGATAAGGGCACAGGCTTGTGTTCTAGGGTGCTGTTATTGGTTTACAGGGGCTGAAGTCTGTTGTCCCAGCAGGATAAGGGCACATGCTTGTGTTCTAGGGTGCTGTTATTGGTTTACAGGGGCTGAAGTATGTTGTCCCAGCAGGATAAGGGCACATGCTTGTGTTCTAGGGTGCTGTTATTGGTTTACAGGGGCTGAAGTCTGTTGTCCCA
Organism: Bombina bombina; assembly: GCF_027579735.1. Classification (NCBI taxonomy): domain Eukaryota; kingdom Metazoa; phylum Chordata; class Amphibia; order Anura; family Bombinatoridae; genus Bombina; species Bombina bombina. The sequence goes on from NC_069505.1 coordinate 417,917,718, forward strand.
GCAGGATAAGGGCACAGGCTTGTGTTCTAGGGTGCTGTTATTAGTTTACAGGGGCTGAAGTATGTTGTCCCAGCAGGATAAGGGCACAGGCTTGTGTTCTAGGGTGCTGTTAGTGGTTTACAGGGGCTGAAGTCTGTTGTCCCAGCAGGATAAGGGAACAGGCTTGTGTTCTAGGGTGCTGTTAGTGGTTTACAGGGGCTGAAGTCTGTTGTCCCAGCAGGATAAGGGCACAGGCTTGTGTTCTAGGGTGCTGTTATTGGTTTACAGGGGCTGAAGCCTGTTGTCCCAGCAGGATAAGGGCACAGGCTTGTGTTCTAGGGTGCTGTTATTGGTTTACAGGGGCTGAAGCCTGTTGTCCCAGCAGGATAAGGGCACAGGCTTGTGTTCTAGGGTGCTGTTAGTGGTTTTACAGGGGCTGAAGCTGATTGTCCCAGCAGGATAAGGGCACATGCTTGTGTTCTAGGGTGCTGTTATTGGTTTACAGGGGCTGAAGTCTGTTGTCCCAGCAGGATAAGGGCACATGCTTGTGTTCTAGGGTGCTGTTATTGGTTTACAGGGGCTGAAGTCTGTTGTCCCAGCAGGATAAGGGCACAGGCTTGTGTTCTAGGGTGCTGTTAGTGGTTTTACAGGGGCTGAAGTCTGTTGTCCCAGCAGGATAAGGGCACAGGCTTGTGTTCTAGGGCAGTGGTTCTCAACCAAAGTGAGCTCAAGGCCAGGTAAATTTTAGCTAGACATGTCCAGGGCCCGGTAGTTGTATATATATAAAGTGAGCAGCAGGGGCGGGCTGATCAGCCAAGCAAATAGGACCTGGGCCGAACTACCAGCAAGTAAGGGGGCCCACAAATGGCATCTCCACAGATCCTGGTGCATTCCTTAAGCTGGCGTTTTCAATTGCCCTATCAGTAACTAAGCAAGTAAGTGTGGGTTTAGTGGGGGCCCTGGCGGGGGTCTGTCGCTGTGAGGGCCATGGAGTGTGGGGTCTGGCCCTGGAGGTTGGGTGCCCTTTCTCTGGACCTTATTGTTGGGGGGCCTGGCTCTGGAGGTTGAGGGGCCTGTTGGGGGCAGGTCAGGGAGGCTACCATGTTCATTTGCATAAAATGTAATACATTTTGGTCAGTGTGAGACAGTCTTCCTGGGGCCTTGATTGGTCTCAGTCTGCCCCTGGTGTGCAGTGGGGTAAGATTGGGCAGTGCAGGCATGACAGGTCGGGGCCCACCAGCAGGGCTATCACGGCCCGGTACTGGACCACGGCCCGGCTGTTGAGAAACCAGGTTCTAGGGTGCTGTTATTGGTTTACAGGGGCTGAAGTCTGTTGTCCCAGCAGGATAAGGGCACAGGCTTGTGTTCTAGGGTGCTGTTATTGGTTTACAGGGGCTGAAGCCTGTTGTCCCAGCAGGATAAGGGCACAGGCTTATGTTCTAGGGTGCTGTTAGTGGTTTACAGGGGCTGAAGCCTGTTGTCCCAGCAGGATAAGGGCACAGGCTTGTGTTCTAGGGTGCTGTTATTGGTTTACAGGGGCTGAAGTCTGTTGTCCCAGCAGGATAAGGGCACAGGCTTGTGTTCTAGGGTGCTGTTATTGGTTTACAGGGGCTGAAGTCTGTTGTCCCAGCAGGATAAGGGCACATGCTTGTGTTCTAGGGTGCTGTTATTGGTTTACAGGGGCTGAAGCCTGTTGTCCCAGCAGGATAAGGGCACAGGCTTGTGTTCTAGGGTGCTGTTATTGGTTTACAGGGGCTGAAGTCTGTTGTCCCAGCAGGATAAGGGCACATGCTTGTGTTCTAGGGTGCTGTTATTGGTTTACAGGGGCTGAAGTCTGTTGTCCCAGCAGGATAAGGGCACATGCTTGTGTTCTAGGGTGCTGTTATTGGTTTACAGGGGCTGAAGTCTGTTGTCCCAGCAGGATAAGGGCACAGGCTTGTGTTCTAGGGTGCTGTTATTGGTTTACAGGGGCTGAAGTCTGTTGTCCCAGCAGGATAAGGGCACAGGCTTGTGTTCTAGGGTGCTGTTATTGGTTTACAGGGGCTGAAGTCTGTTGTCCCAGCAGGATAAGGGCACAGGCTTGTTTTCTAGGGTGCCGTTATTGGTTTACAGGGGCTGAAGTCTGTTGTCCCAGCAGGATAAGGGCACAGGCTTGTGTTCTAGGGTGCTGTTATTAGTTTACAGGGGCTGAAGTCTGTTGTCCCAGCAGGATAAGGGCACAGGCTTGTGTTCTAGGGTGCTGTTAGTGGTTTTAAAGGGGCTGAAGCCTGTTGTCCCAGCAGGATAAGGGCACATGCTTGTGTTCTAGGGTGCTGTTATTGGTTTACAGGGGCTGAAGTCTGTTGTCCCAGCAGGATAAGGGCACAGGCTTGTGTTCTAGGGTGCTGTTATTAGTTTACAGGGGCTGAAGTCTGTTGTCCCAGCAGGATAAAGGCACAGGCTTGTGTTCTAGGGTGCTGTTAGTGGTTTTACAGGGGCTGAAGTCTGTTGTCCCAGCAGGATAAGGGCACAGGCTTGTGTTCTAGGGTGCTGTTAGTGGTTTTACAGGGGCTGAAGTCTGTTGTCCCAGCAGGATAAGGGCACATGCTTGTGTTCTAGGGTGCTGTTATTGGATTACAGGGGCTGAAGTCTGTTGTCCCAGCAAGATAAGGGCACAGGCTTGTGTTCTAGGGTGCTGTTATTGGTTTACAGGGGTTGAAGCCCATTGTCCCAGCAGGATAAGGGCACAGGCTTGTGTTCTAGGGTGCTGTTATTGGTTTACAGGGGCTGAAGCCCATTGTCCCAGCAGGATAAGGGCACAGGCTTGTGTTCTAGGGTGCTGTTATTGGTTTACAGGGGCTGAAGCCTGTTGTCCCAGCAGGATAAGGGCACAGGCTTGTGTTCTAGGGTGCTGTTAGTGGTTTTAAAGGGGCTGAAGCCTGTTGTCCCAGCAGGATAAGGGCACAGGCTTGTGTTCTAGGGTGCTGTTATTGGTTTACAGGGGCTGAAGTCTGTTGTCCCAGCAGGATAAGGGCACAGGCTTGTGTTCTAGGGTGCTGTTAGTGGTTTACAGGGGCTGAAGTCTGTTGTCCCAGCAGGATAAGGGCACATGCTTGTGTTCTAGGGTGCTGTTAGTGGTTTTACAGGGGCTGAAGTCTGTTGTCCCAGCAGGATAAGGGCATAGGCTTGTGTGCTGGGGTGCGCTTGTGTTCTGAGGTGCTGTTAGTGGTCTTACAGTGCCACAGCAGGATAAGGGCGCAGATGCACAGACTAGTGTGCAAGGGTGCTGGCTCGTGTCCTATAGGGGCTAAAATCTTAAGTGTTGCTTTGTGAATCCCATAGTCTCACAATAACATTAACCCACAAAGATAGTAAAATTTATCTTCCAGGTAGACCTAAGAGCTGGAAAATACTTACTTTTCTTACTCTTATCTATCACTTATCTTTTTATTAACCTTTCACACACTACTGGCAGCTATAAAGTATGGATGCGCTCCCATATTGGGGAGCTTGATGGGGGGTTGGTGTATCTCAGGAAATAGATTGCTGTGTGGTTGTGTGTACAGGTAAATACAAGGCTACATGATTGTTTGTGCACATACAAATACACGTGCATCTCTTTTCAGTTAAGGAGTCTTATTACACTGATTGGGTACTCTGGGCTAAAGCCCCTGGTGTTAGGGGGCTAACACTGCCTGTGTGTATCAGATTGGGCCTCATGATTTTAGGTGTAATTTTTTGGGGGGGGGGGGTGGATTTACCACTGATTTAGAGTGCTGTGCAAATAACCTGGGCCCAAAACAAGATTTCTGATTTTGCTTGGTTTGTTTGGAAATGTGGAACATTGGGATATCAGCAATAGAATATTAGGTGTGAGCATTGATTTGTGTTGTGGGTTCAGTTTATCAGAGGCCCAGACAGAAGCAACAAGAGGTGTAAGTAGGTAGCAGAAGAGGGTAGCTGGGATACGCGTATGTTCAGTCAAGTAAGGACAGCAGCTAGGACCTGAGAGGCAGGGAAGCCAGGTGACCACTGCCGTCTAATCAGAGGGCACCTCATGCGAGTGTTGTGGTGAGCGGGCACTGAAGGGTTATTCAGCATATTGATCTATTCTGAACATGCAACAGTTAAGACGAGGGAGAGGAGGGTGCCAACCTATTTGGAGATAAGCCTCAGAACTTGTCTCTAGTTTCAAACAGAGCCTCAGGGCTTTCGGTTATGTCCCTTCCACCCCCTCAGTGCTCCCTCCCCTCCGAGCTTCACTCCATGAACCACAAAGGAGCCTTTTGTCCCCTGTGATGTGTATGATGTGGAGCAGCCAGCAAATCACATTGCGGCTCTAAGCAGCGTGTACACGATACTGGCCTCAGGGCCAGAGGGCACCTTATTCCTAATGTCACAAGATTAAGGTGGATCAGGGCAAGGGGCTTTCTAACCAATGCATTTACCAGACTTGAGTCACCAAGATGCCATATGGGCATGAATAAAACCTCCATAAACAAGTCCGTGTCATTATGTCACATTGATACTGTGCTAATCCTTTAATGTCATTGACATTTTGTCACCTCGCTCCTACATGGTACTGACCCTCTATACAACTGTACATGTTACTGTCACTAGGTGTCATTCTCCTAAGGAGACAATGAGGCACCAGACTTGTGTTTATGAATAATAAATTACTGCCCATCTGCAGTTGGGTTGATTAACCCTCAAATGTGGGGAAACAGTAGGTGACTCTGGGAACAGCTTTACTGCAAACATGTGAGTTTGTCTCACTGCACAAACCCATCTGAAGCAGTCTAAGCCAGGCTTGACTAAGGCACCTGCTGGGGACACAGAGTCACAGTGACACGCTCAGGATTTAGCTCTTACAGTTTATCTATTTTACTTCTATTGGCAAATCTCCTTCTTTCTCTTGGTATGTTCTTGTTAAACGGTAGCTCCTTTCTACGCATACTGAGGTATGGTCAGGAGCGAGCACGTCTTGTGCACTATATGACATACTGAAGTAGGTTCAGAAGCGTGACATACTGTGGTAGGCTCTTTACTGTGCACGTCTCTTGTGCACTATATGACATACTGAAGTAGGTTCAGAAGCGTGACATACTGTGGTAGGCTCTTTACTGTGCACGTCTCTTGTGCACTATATGATATACTGAAATAAGCTCAGGAGCGTGCCATATGTATTACATTGTTGAAAAACATTGCTGTAAATACTGCTGGCATTTAATGCAGAAGACCTTTGAACATACTTCAGTATATCATATAGTGCACAAGACACGTGCACGCTCCTTACCCTACCTCTGTATATCATATAGTGCACAAGACACGTGTACCCTCCTTACCCTACCTCTGTAGGTCATATAGTGCACAAGACACGTGCACGCTCCTTACCCTACCTCTGTATATCATATAGTGCACAAGACACGTGCACGCTCCTTACCCTACCTCTGTATGTCATATAGTGCACAAGACATGTGTACCCTCCTTACCCTACCTCTGTATGTCATATAGTGCACAAGACACGTGCACGCTCCTTACCCTACCTCTGTGTCATAGTACACAAGACGCATGCATGCTCCTGACCTTACCTCAGTATGCTCTCATAGATAGGTGCTAACTTTCAACAAACGATACCAAGAGAAAAGGGGAAATTTGATAATAAAAGTATTTTTTTAAATTGTACACGCGGAATCACTAAAGTTTTATTTTGACTCTCGTGTCCCTTTTCAAGTGCAGATACGATATAGTCAGCTAAATCCATTATATTTAAACTTATTGCATTAGTGTCCCAGTAAAAACTTTCACCCAGCACTGCTTGTCCTTAAAGGGACACTGAACCCAAAAAAAATATTTCGTAATTCAGATAGAGCATGAAATTTTAAGCAACTTTCTAATTTACTCCTATTATCAAATTTTCTTCATTCTCTTGGTATCTTTATTTGAAATGCAAGACTGTAAGTTTAGATGCCGGCCCATTTTTGGTGAACAACCTGGGTTGTTCTTGCTGATTGGTGGATAAATTCATCCACCAATAAAAAAGTGCTGTCCAGAGTTCTGAATCAATAAAAAAAGCTAAGATACCTTCTTTTTCAAATAAAGATAGCAAGAGAACGAAGAAAAATTGATAATAGGAGTAAATTAGAAAGTTGCTTAAAATTGCATGCTCTATCTGAATCACGAAAGAAAAAATGTGGGTTCAGTGTCCCTTTAATAATGTATAAGTGGTTATGGCTCTGCTGTTTGCATGTAACTATTGGCTAGATTACCAGTTTTGCAGTAAGAGCTGCTCGGTGCTAACTTGCAAGTTATTGTCACTGCTCACCTCCCTATAGCGCTGCAATTACAGGTTTACATAAACCATTGCATCAGCAGGCAATATGGCAGCGTTGAGCAAAATTGAGCTCCATACCGCACCCAAATACCAGCGCTGCTTTGAGCTGGTTTTATGTGCTCGTGCACGATTTCCCCATAGACATCAATGGGGAGAGCCTAAAAAAAAGCCTAACACCTGCAATAAAGGAGCGTAAAGCTCCGTTACGCAGCCCCATTGATTTCTATGGGGAAAGAAAATTTATGTTTACACCTAACACCCTAACATAAACCCTGAGTCTAAACACCCCTAATCTTACACTTATTAACCCCTAATCTGCCGCCCCCAATGTCGTCGCTACCTACCTACACTTATTAACCCCTAATCTGCCACCCCCAATGTCGTCGCTACCTACCTACACTTATTAACCCCTAATCTGCTGCCCCCAATGTCGTCGCTACCTACCTACACTTATTAACCCCTAATCTGCCGCCCCCAATGTCGTCGCTACCTACCTACACTTATTAACCCCTAATCTGCCGTCCCCAATGTCGTCGCTACCTACCTACACCTATTAACCCCTAACCTGCGCCCCCAATGTCGTCGCTACCTACACTTATTAACCCCTAATCTGCCGCCCCCAACATCGCCGCCACTATACTAAAGTTATTAACCCCTAAACCTAACCCTAAGTCTAACCCTAACACCCTAACTTTAATATAATTAAAAGAACTCTAATTAAAAATCCCTATCATTAACTAAATAATTCCTATTTAAAACTAAATACTTACCTATAAAATAAACGTTAAGCTAGCTACAATATAACTAATAGTTACATTGTATCTAGCTTAGGTTATATTTTTATTTTACAGGCAAGTTTGTATTTATTTTAACTAGGTAGACTAGTTAGTAAATAGTTATTAACTATTTACTAACTACCTAGTTAAAATAAATACAAAGTTACCTGTAAAATAAAACCTAACCTGAGTTACACTAACACCTAACACTACACTACAATTAAATAAATTACATTAATTAACTAAATAAAAAAAAAACAAGTACTAAATTACACAAGATAAAAAAGAAATTATCAAATATTTAAACTAATTACACCTAATCTAATAGCCCTAACAAAATAAAAAATCCCCCCCGCCAAAATAAAAAAACCCTAGCCTACAATAAACTACCAATGGCCCTTAAAAGGGCCTTTTGCAGGGCATTGCCCCAAAGAAATCAGCTCTTTTACCTGTAAAAAAAAAATACAAAAAAAACCCCAACAGTAAAAAACACCACCCACACAACCAACCCCCCAAATAAAATCCTATCTAAAAAAAAACTAAGCTCCCCATTGCCCTGAAAAGGGCATTTGGAAGGGCATTGCCCTTAAAAGGGCATTTAGCTCTTTTTCTGCCCAAACCCTAATCTAAAAATAAAACCCACCCAATAAACCCTTAAAAAAACCTAACACTAACCCCCGAAGATCCACTTACAGTTTTTGAAGACCGGACATCCATCCTCAACGAAGCGGCAGAAGTCTTCATCCAAGCAGGCAAAAGTCTTCATCTAAGCCGACAGAAGTATTCATCCAGACGGCATCTTCTATCTTCATCCATCTGGCGCGGAGCGGCTCCATCTTCAAGACATCTGGGGCGGAGCATTCTCTTCTTTCCACGGCTAACGAAGAATGAAGGTTCCTTTAAGGGACGTCTTCCAAGATGGCGTCCCTTGAATTCCGATTGGCTGATAGAATTCTATCAGCCAATCGGAATTAAAGGTTAAAAAAATTCTATTGGCTGATACAATCAGCCAATAGGATTAAAACATATAGACAAACAAACACTTTGAAAAGCGCCAAACACATATAACCTTAGAAAGCTGCTAAATAAGCAAAAGCTAGGAATGTTTTCCAAAAAAATTGCATATAAATTCCAATAGTGTTAAAACATACAATACAGTAAAAATTGATAGTAATTAAAATAAAACTTCCTACTTTATTGCAGTGTATGTCCAGGGCCGTCTTTATTACTGACTGGACCCTGGGCAAACATTTTCTTGGGCCCCCCCCCATGCAATTTCGCTCTCCACCCCAATATACCAAAAAAACAACTAAATCACTGCTGGGCTAATCATTAAAAAAAATTGCAATATGTGAAACTGGACCTAAGCAGTACTAATATGTAAATAAATATATAAATTCCTCCCCTCTGGATTAATTTAATATGCTTTTGAATGTGATTCTGGTGTGAGGTTAGCTGGTTAAAGAGATTTAGGGCAGCCAACAGGAGCAAAGCAAGGTAAAGACTGAGGCGGAAGCATAGAGGTGCAGACAGATATAAGTTTACTGACTGGAACAGTAGAACTACTATGGGAAGCTGTAAAATCTGAAACAGAGAGAAATAAAAACTATAAAAATAAACCTTACCTTAATGTGTGAAGTATCAGCATGACACTATACATCAGCCACAGCAGCACATGTCACTACTTTGCTAGGAACAAGTTCCCTCTCATCCTGCACTAGACAATGCTGCATGGGGGACGGGCATGTGTACACTCACTTATTCTTTTCACTGACACCTTTCTACAAAACACTGTTTTCCTAACAAACTTCAGTTAGTTGATCTTAGAGCCACAGCAGAAAGAGCAGGGCTAAGGGGACCAGCAGACTGGATGCTGTCTGCCCAAGGCTGCATGGATACAGACGAGTCACACAGCCTCAAGACTGAAGAGAGCAGTGTGTGCAGCTGCACAGATGCTCAAATCCTCACGTGCCTGCCACTCCAGCTTTCTGCTGCATGCGCCTATAGTGAGCCCTACCCAGAAACAATCTCCACCACCAGAGCAGTTACCTGGTGACAGTAGTAACCCCAGCAGGACCTTTTCTGATGCAGTGGGATTGACTGGATGCCGAGTTAGGGCTTAGCATCCAGTGCTGCACAGTGCACATCTAAAACAGCACATGGCACTAGCTTGGAATGTCACATGACATCGGCATGGTCTGGCACAGTTTCTCACAAATAAATATAAGCAGAGAACTTTTGACTGTGACAATATTAGCACTGACTGTGTGTGTGTGTCCCATGTCACCAGCAGTCTGGCATGAACTAAAAAAAAAAAAATTTTTTTTTTTTTTTTTTAGGACTCTTGGGCCCCTCAACAAAGACTGGGCCCAGGGCAGCTGCCCCTTTTGCCCTGTGTTAAAGACGGTCCTGTGTATGTCTCTTTAAATGTTCGTGTGGCAGTGTCCAAAAAGTGGAAGCAGTTTTCTTTTTTCCCTTGTGCAGCTCCTTTTAAATCACTGGTGTGATAGCGATGAAATAGAAGCTAAAAAAAGAAAGATATGGAGCGCAAGGAAGAAAGCAGAAAAAAGATCATTGTGCAGTATATCAATATTAAAATGACAATTTATTAATAACAAAAAACAGACTCACAAACAAACCCTCAAACAATATGAGGTATGTGGCAGCGTGTTGTATAGATGTTACTATACGTATTCCCAATATCCAGTTTCTCCCTCCTGGTTAACCTGGCTATGTCCGTCCAGACTCAGTGTTATTAGTAGGAAGACAGGATATACGGTTTGTAGTCCTTCAACGTAGCTACAACGTGTGCGTGTGCGTGTGGGCGTGGCCACGCCCACACGCACACGCACACGTTGTAGCTACGTTGGAAACCCTCTAGGTTAGGAGTATCTGTTGCCGGCTACACAGGTTACCCCACCGCAGGAGGGAAGTTTCTTTTGAAGGACTACAAACCATATATCCTGTCTTCCTACTAATAACACTGAGTCTGGACGGACATAGCCAGGTTAACCAGGAGGGAGAAACTGGATATTGGGAATACGTATAGTAACATCTATACAATACGCTGCCACATACCTCATATTGTTTGAGGGTTTGTTTGTGAGTCTGTTTTTTGTTATTAATAAATTGTCATTTTAATATTGATATACTGCATAATGATCTTTTTTCTGCTTTCTTCCTTGCGCTCCATATCTTTCTTTTTTTAGCCAATAGGATTAAGCTTTAATCCTATTGGCTGATCCAATCAGCCAATAGGATTGATCTCACATTCTATTGGCTGTTCCAATCAGCCAATAGAATGTGAGCTCAATCCTATTGGCTGATTGGATCAGCCAATAGGATTGAAGCTCAATTCTATTGGCTGATTGCATCAGCCAATAGAATTTTTTTAACCTTTAATTCCGATTGGCTGATAGAATTCTATCAGCCAATCGGAATTCAAGGGACGCCATCTTGGATGACGTCCCTTAAAGGAACCTTCATTCTTCTTTAGCCGTCGGAAGAAAAGGATGCTCCGCGCCGGATGTCTTGAAGATGGAGCCGCTCTGCGCCAGATGGATGAAGATAGAAGATGCTGTCTGGTTGAAGACTTCTGCCCGCTTGGATGAAGACTTCTGCCGGCTTCGCTGAGGACTTCTGCCGCTTCGTTGAGGATGGATGTCGGGTCTTCCCTAGCTAGCTTAGGGTTTATTTTATAGGTAAGTATTTAGTTTTAAATAGGAATTATTTAGGTATTAATTGTAATTTTAATTTAGATTTATTTTGATTATGTTAAAGTTAGGGAGGTTAGGGGTTAATAACTTTAGTATAGTGGCAGCGATTTTGGGGGCAGCAGATTAGGGGTTAATAACAGTAATGTAGGTTGCGGCGATGTTAGGGACAGCAGATTAGGGGTTAATAATATTTAACTAGTGTTTGCGATGCGGGAGTACGGCGGTTTAGGGGTTAATATGTTTATTATAGTGGCGGCGATGTCGGGAGCGACAGATTAGGGGTTAATAATTTTATTTTAGTGTTTGTGATGCGCGAGGGCCTCCGTTTAGGGGTTAATAGGTAGTTTATGGGTGTTAGTGTACTTTGTAACACTTTAGTTATGAGTTTTATGTTGCAACTTTGTAGCGTAAAACCCATAACTACTGACTTTCAGTTTACGGTATGAATCTTGACGGTATGGACAGGCAAACTCGTAATACCGGCACTGTGGAAGTCCCATTGAAAAAGGAATTTTTGAAAGCTGCGGTAGTTACGTTGTGTTATGGCCAAAAAAGTATGCGGTACAGTTATTCTGACAAGACTCGTAATACCAGCGGTAGTGAAAAAGAGCCTTAACGCTGCTTTTTCACTCATACCACAAAACTTGTAATCGAGCCGTATGTGTTTAATATCCTGCAAAGGTGACCAGCTCCTAAGCAGCAGAAATAGACTACTGGGAGCTAGCTGAGCACATCTGGTGAGCCAATGACAAGAAACATATGCGTGTGTTTATTTAGCTAGCTGAAAACATTTGGTGAGCCAATGACAACAAGCATATGTAGCCACCAATCACAAGCTAGTTCCCAGTAATGCATTGCTGCTACTAAGCATATGTGCATATGTTTTCCAACAAAGGATACCAAGACAACAAATTAAATCTGATTATGGAGGTCAATTGAAAAGTGTCATAAAATTGCTGCCCAGTCTGATCCATGAAGGTGTAATTTGGCTTTTGTGTCTCTGTACCCTCCCCCCCAGCTATATAATGAACACATACATGTTTTTCCATTTATGAACTGATTCCTGTGAAGTAATGCCATTTTAATTGGAAAGAGATAAATATTTTCAGACCCTATTGCAGATTAGCAGTAATGAACACTTAAAGCTGTTGTAGGATTGGGTTAGAGTGTAAGCTCTGCGGCTCAGTAACATTCAGATGACATTACACATATTAGTAATAATCTCATCAGTAAACATTACAGCTATAGTCTGCTGTAGGATTGGGTTAGAGTGTAAGCTCTGCGGTTCAGTAACATTCAGATGACATTACACATATTAGTAATAATATCATCAGTAAACATTACAGCTATAGTCTGTTGTAGGATTGGGTTAGAGTGTAAGCTCTGCGGTTCAGTAACATTCAGATGTCATTACACATATTAGTAATAATATCATCAGTAAACATTACAGCTATAGTCTGTTGTACAATTGGGTTAGAGTGTAAGCTCTGCGGCTCAGTAACATTCAGATTACATTACACATATTAGTAATAATCTCATCAGTAAACATTACAGCTGTAGTCTGCTGTAGGATTGGGTTAGAGTGTAAGCTCTGCGGCTCAGTAACATTCAGATGGCATTACACATATTAGTAATAATATCATCAGTAAACATTACAGCTGTAGTCTATTGTAGGATTGAGTTAGAGTGTAAGCTCTGCAGCTCAGTAACATTCAGATGACATTACACATATTAGTAATAATATCATCAGTAAACATTACAGCTATAGTCTGTTGTACGATTGGGTTAGAGTGTAAGCTCTGCGGCTCAGTAACATTCAGATGTCATTACACATATTAGTAATAATATCATCAGTAAACATTACAGCTATAGTCTGTTGTACGATTGGGTTAGAGTGTAAGCTCTGCGGCTCAGTAACATTCAGATTACATTACACATATTAGTAATAATCTCATCAGTAAACATTACAGCTGTAGTCTGCTGTAGGATTGGGTTAGAGTGTAAGCTCTGCGGCTCAGTAACATTCAGATGGCATTACACATATTAGTAATAATATCATCAGTAAACATTACAGCTGTAGTCTCGTGTAGGATTGGGTTAGAGTGTAAGCTCTGCGGCTCAGTAACATTCAGATGTCATTACACATATTAGTAATAATATCATCAGTAAACATTACAGCTGTAGTCTGTTGTAGGATTGGGTTAGAGTGTAAGCTCTGCAGTTCAGTAACATTCAGATGACATTACACATATTAGTAATAATCTCATCAGTAAACATTACAGCTATAGTCTGTTGTAGGATTGAGTTAGAGTGTAAGCTCTGCGGTTCAGTAACATTCAGATGACATTACACATATTAGTAATAATCTCATCAGTAAACATTACAGCTATAATCTGTTGTAGGATTGGGTTAGAGTGTAAGCTCTGGGGCTCAGTAACATTCAGATGACATTACACATATTAGTAATAATATCATCAATAAACATTACAGCTGTAGTCTGTTGTAGGATTGGGTTAGAGTGTAAACTCTGCGGCTCAGTAACATTCAGATGTCATTACACATATTAGTAATAATCTCATCAGTAAACATTACAGCTATACGCCTAGATTTAGAGTTTTGTTGGTAAAGACCAGCGTAGCTAACGCTGCTTTTTTTCCCAGCGCACCCTTTAAACAACGCTGGTATTTAGAGTTGTCTGAGTGGCTGCGTTAGGCTCAGAAAAAGGAGCGTTGAGCATAATTTAGCTCCACTTCAACCCTCAATACCAGCGTTGCTTACGGTAGCGGTAAGCTGGAAAAACGTGCTTGTGCACGATATCCCCATAGGAAACAATGGGGCAGTTTGGGCTGAAAAAAAACCTAACACCTGCATAAAAGCAGCGTTCAGCTCCTAACACAGCCCCATTATTTCCTATGGGGAAACACTTTCTAAGGCTGCACCTAACACCATAACATGAACCCCGAGTCTAAATACCCCTACACTTATTAACCCCTAATCTGCCGCCCCCGTACACCGCCGCAACCTACATTATAGCTATGAACCCCTAATCTGCTGCCCCTAACATCGCCGACACCTACATTATATTTATTATCCCGTAATCTGCCCCCCCAACGTCGCCGCCACCTACCTACACTTATTAACCCCTAATCTGCAGACTGGACCTTGCCGCCACTATTATAAATGTATTAACCCCTAAACCGGTGCACTCCCACCTCGCAAACACTATAATAAATAGTATTAACCCCTAATCTGCCCTCCCTAACATCGCCGCCACCTACCTACAATTATTAACCCCTAATCTCCCGCCCAAACCATCGCCGCTACTATAATAAAATTATTAACCCCTAACTCTAACCCTAACCCTAACACCCCCCTAACATAAATATAATTTAAATTAAACAAAATAATATTCCTATAATTAAATAAATTATTCCTATTTAAAACTAAATACTTACCTATAAAATAAACCCTAATATAGCTACAATATAAATAATAATTACATTGTATCTATTTTAGGATTTATATTTATTTTACAGGCAACTTTGTATTTATTTTAACTAGGTACAATAGCTATTAAATAGTTATTAACTATTTAATAGCTACCTAGTTAAAATAATTACAAAATTATATGTAAAATAAATCCTAACCTAAATAACAATTAAATCTAACACTATACTATCATTAAATTAATTAAATAAATTACCTACAATTGGCTAAACTAAAATACAATTAAATAAACTAATCTATAATACAAAAACAAACAAACACTAAATTACAAAAAATAAATATATTACAAGAATTTTAATCTAATTACACCTAATCTAAGCCCCCTAATAAAATAAAAAAGCCCCCCAAAATAAAGGGCTTTTTGCTGGGCATTGCCCCAAAGTAATCAGCTCTTTTACCTGTAAAACAAAATACAATACCCCCCCCTCAACATTACAACCCACCACCCACATACCCCTATTCTAACCCACCCAAACCCCCCTTAAAAAAACCTATCACTAACCCCTGAAGATCTCCCTACCTTGGGTCGGCTTCATTCATCCGAGCCAAAGTCTTCATCCAATCCGGGCGATGTGGTCCTCCATCCGGGCGAAGTCTTAATCCAAGCGGCAAAGAAGAGGTCCTCCATCCGGGCGATGTCTTCTTCCAAGCGGCATCTTCTATCTTCTGTCTTCCGGATCCATCTTCATCCCGCCGACGTGGAATATCCTCCTTCCCCGACGGACTAACGACGAATGAAGGTTCCTTTAAGGGACGTCATCCAAGATGGCGTCCCTCGAATTCCGATTGGCTGATAGGATTCTATTCAGATGACATTACACATATTAGTAATAATATCATCAGTAAACATTACAGCTATAATCTGCTGTAGGATTGGGTTAGAGTGTAAGCTCTGCGGCTCAGTAACATTCAGATGACATTACACATATTAGTAATAATCTCATCAGTAAACATTACAGCTATAGTCTGTTGTAGGATTGGGTTAGAGTGTAAGCTCTGCGGTTCAGTAACATTCAGATGTCATTACACATAATAGTAATAATATCATCAGTAAACATTACAGCTGTAGTCTGCTGTAGGATTGAGTTAGAGTGTAAGATCTGTGGCTCAGTAACATTCAGATGACATTACACATATTAGTAATAATCTCATCAGTAAACATTACAGCTATAGTCTGTTGTAGGATTTAGTTAGAGTGTAAACTCTGCGGCTCAGTAACATTCAGATGACATTACACATATTAGTAATAATATCATCAGTAAACATTACAGCTATAGTCTGCTGTAGGATTGGGTTAGAGTGTAAGCTCTGCGGCTCAGTAACATTCAGATGACATTACACATATTAGTAATAATATCATCAGTAAACATTACAGCTATAGTCTGCTGTAGGATTGGGTTAGAGTGTAAGCTCTGCGGTTTAGTAACATTCAGATAACATTACACATATTAGTAATAATCTCATCAGTAAACATTACAGCTGTGGTCTTTTGTAGGATTGGGTTAGAGTGTAAGCTCTGCGGTTCAGTAACATTCAGATGACATTACACATATTAGTAATAATATCATCAGTAAACGTTACAGCTATAGTCTGCTGTAGGATTGGGTTAGAGTGTAAGCTCTGCGGCTCAGTAACATTCAGATGACATTACACATATTAGTAATAATCTCATCAGTAAACATTACAGCTATAGTCTGCTGTAGTTTTGGGTTAGAGTGTAAGATCTGTGGCTCAGTAACATTCAGATGTCATTACACATATTAGTAATAATCTCATCAGTAAACATTACAGCTATAATCTGTGGTAGGATTGGGTTAGAGTGTAAATTCTGCGGCTCAGTAACATTCAGATGACATTACACATATTAGTAATAATCTCATCAGTAAACATTACAGCTGTAGTCTGTTGTAGGATTGGGTTAGAGTGTAAGCTCTGCAGCTCAGTAACATTCAGATGACATTACACATATTAGTAATAATATCATCAGTAAACATTACAGCTATAGTCTACTGTAGGATTGGGTTAGAGTGTAAGCTCTGTGGTTTAGTAACATTCAGATAACATTACACATATTAGTAATAATCTCATCAGTAAACATTACAGCTGTGGTCTTTTGTAGGATTGGGTTAGAGTGTAAGCTCTGCGGTTCAGTAACATTCAGATGACATTACACATATTAGTAATAATATCATCAGTAAACGTTACAGCTATAGTCTGTTGTAGGATTGGGTTAGAGTGTAAACTCTGCGGCTCAGTAACATTCAGATGACATTACACATATTAGTAATAATATCATCAGTAAACATTACAGCTATAGTCTGCTGTAGTTTTGGGTTAGAGTGTAAGCTCTGTGGCTCAGTAACATTCAGATGTCATTACACATATTAGTAATAATCTCATCAGTAAACATTACAGCTATAATCTGTTGTAGGATTGGGTTAGAGTGTAAATTCTGCGGCTCAGTAACATTCAGATGACATTACACATATTAGTAATAATCTCATCAGTAAACATTACAGCTGTAGTCTGTTGTAGGATTGGGTTAGAGTGTAAGCTCTGCAGCTCAGTAACATTCAGATGACATTACACATATTAGTAATAATATTATTAGTAAACATTACAGCTATAGTCTGTTGTAGGATTGGGTTAGAGTGTTAGCTCTGCGGCTCAGTAACATTCAGATGACATTACACATATTAGTAATAATATCATCAGTAAACATTACAGCTATAATCTGCTGTAGGATTGGGTTAGAGTGTAAGCTCTGCGGTTCAGTAACATTCAGATGTCATTACACATATTAGTAATAATATCATCAGTAAACATTACAGCTATAGTCTGTTGTACGATTGGGTTAGAGTGTAAGATCTGTGGCTCAGTAACATTCAGATGACATTACACATATTAGTAATAATCTCATCGGTATACATTACAGCTATAGTCTGTTGTAGGATTTAGTTAGAGTGTAAGCTCTGCGGTTCAGTAACATTCAGATGTCATTACACATATTAGTAATAATATCATCAGTAAACATTACAGCTATAGTCTGCTGTAGGATTGGGTTAGAGTGTAAGCTCTGCGGCTCAGTAACATTCAGATGACATTACACATATTAGTAATAATCTCATCAGTAAACATTACAGCTATAGTCTGCTGTAGGATTGGGTTAGAGTGTAAGCTCTGCGGCTCAGTAACATTCAGATGTCATTACACATATTAGTAATAATCTCATCAGTAAACATTACAGCTATAATCTGTTGTAAGGATTGGGTTAGAGTGTAAGTTCTGCGGCTCAGTAACATTCAGATGACATTACACATATTAGTAATAATCTCATCAGTAAACATTACAGCTGTAGTCTGTTGTAGGATTGGGTTAGAGTGTAAGCTCTGCGGCTCAGTAACATTCAGATGACATTACACATATTAGTAATAATCTCATCAGTAAACATTACAGCTGTAGTCTGTTGTAGGATTGGGTTAGAGTGTAAGCTCTGCGGCTCAGTAACATTCAGATGACATTACACATATTAGTAATAATATCATCAGTAAACATTACAGCTATAGTCTGCTGTAGGATTGGGTTAGAGTGTAAGCTCTGCGGCTCAGTAACATTCAGATGACATTACACATATTAGTAATAATCTCATCAGTAAACATTACAGCTATAATCTGTTGAAGGATTGGGTTAGAGTGTAAGATCTGCGGCTCAGTAACATTCAGATGACATTACACATATTAGTAATAATATCATCAGTAAACATTACAGCTATAGTCTGTTGTAGGATTGGGTTAGAGTGTAAGCTCTGCGGCTCAGTAACATTCAGATGACATTACACATATTAGTAATAATCTCATCAGTAAACATTACAGCTGTGGTCTGTTGTAGGATTGGGTTAGAGTTTAAGCTCTGCGGTTCAGTAACATTCAGATGACATTACACATATTACTAATAATATCATCAGTAAACGTTACAGCTATAGTCTGTTGTAGGATTGGGTTAGAGTGTAAGCTCTGCGGCTCAGTAACATTCAGATGACATTACACATATTAGTAATAATCTCATCAGTAAACATTACAGCTATAGTCTGCTGTAGGATTGGGTTAGAGTGTAAGCTCTGCGGCTCAGTAACATTCAGATGTCATTACACATATTAGTAATAATCTCATCAGTAAACATTACAGCTATAATCTGTTGTAAGGATTGGGTTAGAGTGTAAGTTCTGCGGCTCAGTAACATTCAGATGACATTACACATATTAGTAATAATCTCATCAGTAAACATTACAGCTGTAGTCTATTGTAGGATTGGGTTAGAGTGTAAGCTCTGCGGCTCAGTAACATTCAGATGACATTACACATATTAGTAATAATATTATCAGTAAACATTACAGCTATAGTCTGTTATAGGATTGGGTTAGAGTGTAAACTCTGCGGCTCAGTAACATTCAGATGACATTACACATATTAGTAATAATATCATCAGTAAACATTACAGCTATAATCTGCTGTAGGATTGGGTTAGAGTGTAAACATTACAGCTATAGTCTGTTGTAGGATTGGGTTAGAGTGTAAGCTCTGCGGTTCAGTAACATTCAGATGACATTACACATATTAGTAATAATATCATCAGTAAACATTACAGCTATAATCTGCTGTAGGATTGGGTTAGAGTGTAAACATTACAGCTATAGTCTGTTGTAGGATTGGGTTAGAGTGTAAGCTCTGCAGCTCAGTAACATTCAGATGACATTACACATATTAGTAATGATATCATCAGTAAACATTACAGCTATAGTTTGCTGTAGGATTGAGTTAGAGTGTAAGCTCTGCGGTTCAGTAACATTCAGATGACATTACACATATTAGTAATGATATCATCAGTAAACATTACAGCTATAGTTTGCTGTAAGATTGGGTTAGAGTGTAAGCTCTGCGGTTCAGTAACATTCAGATGACATTACACATATTAGTAATAATCTCATCAGTAAACATTGCAGCTGTAGTCTGCTGTAGGATTGGTTTAGAGTGTAAGATCTGCGGCTCAGTAACATTCAGATGACATTACACATATTAGTAATAATATCATCAGTAAACATTACAGCTATAGTCTGCTGTAGGATTGGGTTAGAGTGTAAGCTCTGCGGCTCAGTAACATTCAGATGACATTACACATATTAGTAATAATATCATCAGTAAACATTACAGCTATAGTCTGCTGTAGGATTGGGTTAGAGTGTAAGCTCTGAGGTTCAGTAACATTCAGATGACATTACACATATTAGTAATAATATCATCAGTAAACATTGCAGCTGTAGTCTGCTGTAGGATTGAGTTAGAGTGTAAGCTCTGCGGTTCAGTAACATTCAGATGACATTACACATATTAATATCATCAGTAAACATCAGGGCTGTAACTAGATATGGGGAGGGGGCATGGGGGGTAATGCAGAGGGGGTGGGCAGGACAGGGGTGCTTGTGAGGCTAAATTAAATTCACTGAGGTCACATGCTCAGGCTGCTTTCATCTGATTTTTGGTTCCCCCTTTTTAGAGAACAACAGAGAGCATTCATGGTTTGGCATCTGAGTTGGCGGGACACAAAGCCCCCGGCTTTTTCTCTTTGCTTTTTAATGACGATGTTCTCACTGTCAGGCCCAAGAAGGAAATAAATTAAAAAAAAAGAAATATGTAGCACATGATACTGTGAGTGATTCAGCCCTGCAGGGACAATGATGAGGGAGGGGGAGGAATTGTTCATCCTTACAGAGGTCAGACAGACACATGGTGACCAGAGACAAACAGCACCTGCTTGCTCATTGTGCAGGGGCCAAGACCGGCCAATCAGGGCCCAGCGTTTGCTGTTGCTAAATTCTATTGTTCCAGAGTGACCAAAGGTTCTAGATCAGAGAGGTCCCCAGACATTAGTCACTGGGGCAGTGGTCTCACCGCGTCCTTCTGTACAGAGGTTTAACATTTCTGTTGTGGAATGAGAGAGAATGATAGAGATATTTTTACTATTAATAAAAACAAAAAAGGAAATAAACCAGGTCTGATACATTCCTGAAGCCAAGACGGTTAATAAGCTAATAACAAAAACACTAGACAAGGGGCCCTCTGGTTTGTTTGTTTCTTTGTGACCAACGTCATTAAAGGGACATGAAACCCATTTTTTTGTCTTTCACGATACTGATAGAGAATACAGTTTCAAGTTTCCAATTTACTTCTATCAAATTTGCTTTGTTCTCTTGTTACTCTTTGTTGAAGAGATATCTAGATAGGTAGCATGCACATGCCTAAGGCACCACATGACAGGAAATAGTGCTGCCATCTAGTGCTCTTGCTAATGTATAACATTGTTATAAAACTGCTGCCATCTAGTGGTCTTGCTAATGTATAACATTGTTATAAAACAGCTGCCATCTAGTGCTCTTTCTAATGTATAACATTGTTATAAAACTGCTGCCATCTAGTGCTCTTGCTAATGTATAACATTGTTATAAAACTGCTGCAATCTAGTGCTCTTGCTAATGTATAACATTATTATATAACTGCTGCCATCTAGTGTTCTTGCTAATGTATAACTATTATATAACTGCTACCATCTAGTGCTCTTGCTAATGTATAACATTATTATAAAACTGCTGACATCTAGTGCTCTTGCTAATGTATAACATAATTATAAAACTGCTGACATCTAGTGCTCTAGCTAATGTATAACATAATTATAAAACTGCTGACATCTAGTGCTCTTGCTAATGTATAACATTATTATATAACTGCTGCCATCTAGTGCTCTTGCTAATGTATAACATTGTTATAAAACTGCTGCCATCTAGTGCTCTTGCTAATGTATAACATTGTTATAAAACTGCTGCCATCTAGTGCTCTTGCTAATGTATAACATTATTATATAACTGCTGCCATCTAGTGTTCTTGCTAATGTATAACTATTATATAACTGCTACCATCTAGTGCTCTTGCTAATGTATAACATTATTATAAAACTGCTGACATCTAGTGCTCTTGCTAATGTATAACATAATTATAAAACTGCTGACATCTAGTGCTCTAGCTAATGTATAACATAATTATAAAACTGCTGACATCTAGTGCTCTTGCTAATGTATAACATTATTATATAACTGCTGCCATCTAGTGCTCTTGCTAATGTATAACATTGTTATAAAACTGCTGCCATCTAGTGCTCTTGCTAATGTATAACATTGTTATAAAACTGCTGCCATCTAGTGCTCTTGCTAATGTATAACATTGTTATAAAACTGCTGCCATCTAGTGGTCTTGCTAATGTATAACATTGTTATTAAACTGCTGCCATCTAGTGCTCTTGCTAATGTATAACATTATTATAAAACTGCTGCCATCTAGTGCTCTTGCTAATGTATAACATTATTATATAACTGCTGCCATCTAGTGCTCTTGCTAATGTATAACATTATTATAAAACTGCTGCCATCTAGTGCTCTTGCTAATGTATAACATTATTATATAACTGCTGCCATCTAGTGCTCTTGCTAATGTATAACATTATTATATAACTGCTGCCATCTAGTGCTCATGCTAATGTATAACATTATTATATAACTGCTGCCATCTAGTCCTCTTGCTAATGTATAACATTATTATATAACTGCTGCCATCTAGTGCTCTTGCTAATGTATAACATTGTTATAAAACTGCTGCCATCTAGTGCTCTTGCTAATGTATAACATTATTATAAAACTGCTGCCATCTAGTGCTCTTGCTAATGTATAACATTGTTATAAAACTGCTGCCATCTAGTGGTCTTGCTAATGTATAACATTGTTATAAAACAGCTGCCATCTAGTGCTCTTGCTAATGTATAACATTATTATAAAACTGCTGCCATCTAGTGCTCTTGCTAATGTATAACATTATATAACTGCTGCCATCTAGTGCTCTTGCTAATGTATAACATTATTATAAAACTGCTGCCATCTAGTGCTCTTGCTAATGTATAACATTATATAACTGCTGCCATCTAGTGCTCTTGCTAATGTATAATATTGTTGTAAAACTGCTGGCATCTAGTGCTCCTGCTAATGTATAACATTGTTATAAAACTGCTGCCATCTAGTGCTCTTGCTAATGTATAATATTGTTGTAAAACTGCTGTCATCTAGTGCTCTCGCTAATGTATAACATTATTATAAAACTGCTGCCATCTAGTGCTCCTGCTAATGTATAACATTATTATAAAACTGCTGCCATCTAGTGCTCTTGCTAATGTATAACATTGTTATAAAACTGCTGCCATCTAGTGCTCTCGCTAATGTATAACAGTATTATAAAACTGCTGCCATCTAGTGCTCTTTCTAATGTATAACAGTGAACAGTTTTTTTAGGCAGTAAATCTATCTATAAATATAAGTTATATGCATAACGATCTCTCACTCCTTGTCAATTCTGTGATTGTCTGTGAGCTGTTAATCTGACTTGTAACAATGAATAGTTCAAACACTCTGGTCTTTTAACAGTAAAACACAACCTTTATTGGATAAAAAGTAAATAAACGTTCACAGACCTTGGTGTTGTCAGTGCATATAGCAAATAATGATAACCTTTACCTCCGACCCCCTTAGAAGCGTCACCATACTAATGTATAACATTGTTGTAAAACTGCTGCCGTGCACACTCCTGAGTTTACATGTCTGCTTTTCAACAAAGGATAACAAGAAAACAAAGACAATCTGGTAATAGATGCACACTGGAACATTGTTTACAATTGTATGTTGTATCTGAATCATGAAAGAAAAGTGTTGGTTTTTATGTCTTTTTAAACTCACGTTATATAGATGGGTGTGTTCTGCTAGAACCAATGGGACAACGCAGCAGATGAGTCGCACAAACAAGCCTGCTCATGTACTAAATTACTAGGGCATTGTGTGACTATTTTAAAACCATTTGCACCATTAGTTATATATTTTTTCACTCCTATACGGCAGCCTTTGGTTTAAAGGGACAGTGCATGCAATCTAAACAGCGTTCCACTTTACTTATATTATCTGATTTGTTTTGTTCTTTTGCTATCCTTTGTTGAAAAGCATGCATAGGAAGGCTCAAGTGTAGTAATGAGCTGCTGGGAGCTAGCTGCTTCACATATGTCTCTTGTCATTGGCTCACCCAATGTGCTCAGCTAGCTCCCAACAGTGCATTGCTGCTCCTTCAACAAAGGATACCAAGAGAATGAAGCAAATTTGATAGCAGAAGTAAATTGGAAAGTTGTTTAATGTGGTGCATGCGCTATCTGAATCATGAAACACATTTTTGGGGGTTTATGTCCCTTTATGCTAGGGTTCTGTTCCTAAAGGAGCTGTTGAAAAACAAATCTGTATAAAATCAACCAACTTATATAAAATAAACAGAAAGTAAAGTCATTGCATTCCAGGCCCCTCTCAGTAGCGACCTCGTTAGAATAATATTTTATTTAAATGTCTGGAATCCAAAAAACGAATTTTTGGGATAAAATCTAAAACTTGCACTTTGTAACCACTTAACTCACATCTCCCAAACCAATAAATGTTGAAATACTGTCCCTTTAATTGCAAAGTCTCTTCGATATATTTGCCAATCGGGTCTTAAAGGTACAGTAAACACATTGTACTTACAAGCTTTCGCTGCAGTATTGCAATGAATCATAATTCATACAGAACATACAATTTTAAATAACTTTCCAATTTACTTCTATTATCTAATTTGCTTCATTATCTCACTATCTTTTGTTAAAAAGCATATGTAGGTAGGCTCAGAAGCAGCATTGCGCTACTGGAAACTAACTGCTGATTGGTGTCTGCACATATATGCCTCTTGCCATTGGCTCACCAGATGTGTTCAGCTAACTCCCAGTAGTGCACTACTGCTTCTTTAATAAAGGATACCAAGAGAATGAACACAGTTTGATAACAAAAGTAAATTAGAAAGCTATTTAAAACTCTATGCTTTATCTGAATGTAGAAAGAAAAGTTTTCGGTGTTATGTCCCTTTAACCTCTTCAAAACCTTAGGACATTTCATACCGTCCTGAAAACGCTTGACTTTCAGGACATTAGGACAGCAGGGGTTAACACCTTGTTTGCTGCAATTGCCAAACTCCATCCACCATGGACCTCATTTGGAAGAGCCAACCACAGTCATTATGTTAGCAAATCTTGCTTTGTTTGTAATTCATTATCTTATCATCTTTGCTGGAGCCAGTTAGGGACAGATATGTGGCAGGGTCAGCTATGTGAAGCTGCTGATATGCACTTTGAGTTCTTAGAACTGAAAAGCCCTGTGTATATACTGCTGTATTTATATACAGGCACTGCTGTATACCTGTGTATATACTGCTGTATTTATATGCAGGCACTGCTGTATACCTGTGTATATACTGCTGTATTTATATGCAGGCA
Organism: Bombina bombina; assembly: GCF_027579735.1. Classification (NCBI taxonomy): domain Eukaryota; kingdom Metazoa; phylum Chordata; class Amphibia; order Anura; family Bombinatoridae; genus Bombina; species Bombina bombina. The sequence continues at coordinate 417,942,437 of NC_069505.1, forward strand.
CTGCTGTATACCTGTGTATATACTGCTGTATTTATATACAGGCACTGCTGTATACCTGTGTATATACTGCTGTATTTATATGCAGGCACTGCTGTATACCTGTGTATATACTGCTGTATTTATATGCAGGCACTGCTGTATACCTGTGTATATACTGCTGTATTTATATGCAGGCACTGCTGTATACCTGTGTATATACTGCTGTATTTATATGCAGGCACTGCTGTATACCTGTGTATATACTGCTGTATTTATATGCAGACACTGCTGTATACCTGTGTATATACTCCTGTATTTATATGCAGGCACTGCTGTATACCTGTGTATATACTGCTGTATTTATATGCAGGCACTGCTGTATACCTGTGTATATACTGACTGTATTTATATGCAGGCACCGTTCTATACCTGTGTATATACTGCTGTATTTATATGCAGGCACTGCTGTATACCTGTGTATATACTGCTGTATTTATATGCAGGTACTGCTGTATACCTGTGTATATACTGCTGTATTTATATGCAGACACTGCTGTATACCTGTGTATATACTGTTGTATTTATATGCAGGCACTGCTGTATACCTGTGTATATACTGACTGTATTTATATGCAGGTACTGCTGTATACCTGTGTATATACTGACTGTATTTATATGCAGGCACTGCTGTATACCTGTGTATATACTGACTGTATTTATATGCAGGCACCGCTCTATACCTGTGTATATACTGCTGTATTTATATGCAGGTACTGCTGTATACCTGTGTATATACTGACTGTATTTATATGCAGGCACCGCTCTATACCTGTGTATATACTGCTGTATTTATATGCAGGCACCGCTCTATACCTTTGTATATACTGCTGTATTTATATGCAGGCACCACTCTATACCTGTGTATATACTGACTGTATTTATATGCAGGCACTGCTGTATCCCTGTGTATATACTGCTGTATTTATATGCAGACACTGCTGTATACCTGTGTATATACTGACTGTATTTATATGCAGGCACTGCTGTATACCTGTGTATATACTGCTGTATTTATATGCAGGTACTGCTGTACACCTGTGTATATACAGACTGTATTTATATGCAGGCACCACTCTATACCTGTGTATATACTGCTGTATTTATATGCAGGTACTGCTGTATACCTGTGTATCTACTGACTGTATTTATATGCAGGCACTGCTGTATACCTGTGTATATACTGACTGTATTTATATGCAGGCACCACTCTATACCTGTGTATATACTGCTGTATTTATATGCAGGCACTGCTGTATACCTGTGTATCTACTGCTGTATTTATATGCAGGCACTGCTGTATACCTGTGTATATACTGCTGTATTTATATGCAGGCACTGCTGTATACCTGTGTATATACTGCTGTATTTATATGCAGGCACCACTCTATACCTGTGTATACACTGCTGTATTTATATGCAGGCGCCGCTGTATACCTGTGTATACACTGCTGTATTTATATGCAGGCACCGCTCTATACCTGTGTATACACTGCTGTATTTATATGTAGGCACCGCTCTATACCTGTGTATATACTGACTGTATTTATATGCAGGTACTGCTGTATACCTGTGTATACACTGCTGTATTTATATGCAGGCACTGCTGTATACCTGTGTATATACTGACTGTATTTATATGCAGGTACTGCTGTATACCTGTGTATATACTGCTGTATTTATATGCAGGTACTGCTGTATACCTGTGTATATACTGACTGTATTTATATGCAGACACTGCTGTATACCTGTGTATATACTGCTGTATTTATATGCAGGCACTGCTGTATACCTGTGTATATACTGCTGTATTTATATGCAGGCACCACTCTATACCTGTGTATATACTGACTGTATTTATATGCAGGTACTGCTGTATACCTGTGTATATACTGACTGTATTTATATGCAGGCACCACTCTATACCTTTGTATATACTGCTGTATTTATATGCAGGTACTGCTGTATCCCTGTGTATATACTGCTGTATTTATATGCAGGCACCGCTGTATACCTGTGTATATACTGCTGTATTTATATGCAGGCACTGCTGTATACCTGTGTATATACTGCTGTATTTATATGCAGGTACTGCTGTATACCTGTGTATATACTTCTGTATTTATATGCAGGCACTGCTGTATACCTGTGTATATACTGCTGTATTTATATGCAGGCACTGCTGTATACCTGTGTATATACTGCTGTATTTATATGCAGGCACTGCTGTATACCTGTGTATATACTGCTGTATTTATATGCAGGCACCGCTCTATACCTGTGTATATACTGCTGTATTTATATGCAGGCACCGCTCTATACCTGTGTATCTACTGCTGTATTTATATGCAGGTACTGCTGTATCCCTGTGTTTATACTGACTGTATTTATATGCAGGCACCGCTCTATACCTGTGTATATACTGCTGTATTTATATGCAGGTACTGCTGTATACCTGTGTATATACTGCTGTATTTATATGCAGGTACTGCTGTATACCTGTGTATATACTGCTGTATTTATATGCAGGCACCGCTCTATACCTGTGTATATACTGCTGTATTTATATGCAGGTACTGCTGTATACCTGTGTATATACTGCTGTATTTATATACAGGCACTGCTGTATACCTGTGTATATACTGCTGTATTTATATACAGGCACTGCTGTATACCTGTGTATATACTGCTGTATTTATATACAGGCACCGCTCTATACCTGTGTATATACTGCTGTATTTATATGCAGGTACTGCTGTATCCCTGTGTATATACTGCTGTATTTATATGCAGGTACTGCTGTATACCTGTGTATATACTGACTGTATTTATATACAGGCACTGCTGTATCCCTGTGTATATACTGCTGTATTTATATGCAGGCACTGCTGTATACCTGTGTATATACTGCTGTATTTATATGCAGGCACTGCTGTATACCTGAGTATATACTGCTGTATTTATATGCAGGCACTGCTGTATACCTGTGTATATACTGACTGTATTTATATGCAGGCACTGCTGTATACCTGTGTATATACTGACTGTATTTATATGCAGGCACTGCTGTATACCTGTGTATATACTGACTGTATTTATATGCAGGCACCGCTCTATACCTGTGTATCTACTGCTGTATTTATATGCAGGTACTGCTGTATACCTGTGTATATACTGCTGTATTTATATGCAGGCACCGCTCTATACCTGTGTATATACTGACTGTATTTATATGCAGGCACCGCTCTATACCTGTGTATATACTGCTGTATTTATATGCAGGCACTGCTGTATACCTGTGTATATACTGCTGTATTTATATGCAGGCACTGCTGTATACCTGTGTATATACTGACTGTATTTATATGCAGGCACTGCTGTATACCTGTGTATTTATATGCAGGTACTGCTGTATACCTGTGTATATACTGCTGTATTTATATGCAGACACTGCTGTATACCTGTGTATATACTGCTGTATTTATATGCAGGCACTGCTCTATAGCTGTGTATATACTGCTGTATTTATATGCAGGTACTGCTGTATACCTGTGTATATACTGCTGTATTTATATGCAGGCACCGCTCTATACCTGTGTATATACTGACTGTATTTATATGCAGGCACCGCTCTATACCTGTGTATATACTGACTGTATTTATATGCAGGCACTGCTGTATACCTGTGTATATACTGCTGTATTTATATGCAGGTACTGCTGTATACCTGTGTATATACTGACTGTATTTATATGCAGGCACCGTTCTATACCTGTGTATATACTGCTGTATTTATATGCAGGTACTGCTGTATCCCTGTGTATATACTGCTGTATTTATATGCAGGCACCGCTGTATACCTGTGTATATACTGCTGTATTTATATGCAGGTACTGCTGTATCCCTGTGTATATACTGCTGTATTTATATGCAGGCACCGCTGTATACCTGTGTATATACTGCTGTATTTATATGCAGGCACTGCTGTATACCTGTGTATACACTGCTGTATTTATATGCAGGCACTGCTGTATACCTGTGTATATACTGACTGTATTTATATGCAGGCACTGCTGTATACCTGTGTATATACTGCTGTATTTATATGCAGGTACTGCTGTATCCCTGTGTATATACTGCTGTATTTATATGCAGGCACCACTCTATACCTGTGTATATACTGACTGTATTTATATGCAGGCACCGCTCTATACCTGTGTATATACTGACTGTATTTATATGCAGGCACTGCTGTATACCTGTGTATACACTGCTGTATTTATATGCAGGCACTGCTGTATACCTGTGTATATACTGACTGTATTTATATGCAGGCACTGCTGTATACCTGTGTATATACTGCTGTATTTATATGCAGGTACTGCTGTATCCCTGTGTATATACTGCTGTATTTATATGCAGGCACCACTCTATACCTGTGTATATACTGACTGTATTTATATGCAGGCACCGCTCTATACCTGTGTATATACTGACTGTATTTATATGCAGGCACCGCTCTATACCTGTGTATATACTGCTGTATTTATATGCAGGTACTGCTGTATACCTGTGTATATACTGACTGTATTTATATGCAGGCACTGCTGTATACCTGTGTATATACTGACTGTATTTATATGCAGGCACCGCTCTATACCTGTGTATCTACTGCTGTATTTATATGCAGGTACTGCTGTATACCTGTGTATATACTGCTGTATTTATATGCAGGCACCGCTCTATACCTGTGTATATACTGACTGTATTTATATGCAGGCACCGCTCTATACCTGTGTATATACTGCTGTATTTATATGCAGGCACTGCTGTATACCTGTGTATATACTGCTGTATTTATATGCAGGCACTGCTGTATACCTGTGTATATACTGACTGTATTTATATGCAGGCACTGCTGTATACCTGTGTATTTATATGCAGGTACTGCTGTATACCTGTGTATATACTGCTGTATTTATATGCAGACACTGCTGTATACCTGTGTATATACTGCTGTATTTATATGCAGGCACTGCTCTATACCTGTGTATATACTGCTGTATTTATATGTAGGCACTGCTGTATACCTGTGTATATACTGACTGTATTTATATGCAGGCACCGCTCTATACCTGTGTATATACTGACTGTATTTATATGCAGGCACTGCTGTATACCTGTGTATATACTGCTGTATTTATATGCAGGTACTGCTGTATACCTGTGTATATACTGACTGTATTTATATGCAGGCACCGTTCTATACCTGTGTATATACTGCTGTATTTATATGCAGGTACTGCTGTATCCCTGTGTATATACTGCTGTATTTATATGCAGGCACCGCTGTATACCTGTGTATATACTGCTGTATTTATATGCAGGTACTGCTGTATCCCTGTGTATATACTGCTGTATTTATATGCAGGCACCGCTGTATACCTGTGTATATACTGCTGTATTTATATGCAGGCACTGCTGTATACCTGTGTATACACTGCTGTATTTATATGCAGGCACTGCTGTATACCTGTGTATATACTGACTGTATTTATATGCAGGCACTGCTGTATACCTGTGTATATACTGCTGTATTTATATGCAGGTACTGCTGTATCCCTGTGTATATACTGCTGTATTTATATGCAGGCACCACTCTATACCTGTGTATATACTGACTGTATTTATATGCAGGCACCGCTCTATACCTGTGTATATACTGACTGTATTTATATGCAGGCACCGCTCTATACCTGTGTATATACTGCTGTATTTATATGCAGGTACTGCTGTATACCTGTGTATATACTGCTGTATTTATATACAGGCACTGCTGTATACCTGTGTATATACTGACTGTATTTATATGCAGGCACTGCTGTATACCTGTGTATATACTGACTGTATTTATAGGCAGGCACCGCTCTATACCTGTGTATATACTGACTGTATTTATATGCAGGCACCGCTCTATACCTGTGTATATACTGCTGTATTTATATGCAGGCACTGCTCTATACCTGTGTATATACTGCTGTATTTATATGCAGGCACCGCTCTATACCTGTGTATATACTGACTGTATTTATATGCAGGCACTGCTGTATACCTGTGTATATACTGCTGTATTTATATACAGGCACTGCTGTATACCTGTGTATACACTGCTGTATTTATATACAGGCACTGCTGTATACCTGTGTATATACTGCTGTATTTATATGCAGGCACTGCTGTATACCTGTGTATATACTGCTGTATTTATATGCAGGCACTGCTGTATACCTGTGTATATACTGCTGTATTTATATGCAGGCACTGCTGTATACCTGTGTATATACTGACTGTATTTATATGCAGGCACCGCTCTATACCTGTGTATCTACTGCTGTATTTATATGCAGGGACCACTCTATACCTGTGTATATACTGACTGTATTTATATGCAGGCACTGCTGTATACCTGTGTATATACTGCTGTATTTATATGCAGGCACTGCTGTATACCTGTGTATATACTGACTGTATTTATAGGCAGGCACCGCTCTATACCTGTGTATATACTGCTGTATTTATATGCAGGCACTGCTGTATACCTGTGTATATACTGACTGTATTTGTATGCAGGCACCGTTCTATACCTGTGTATCTACTGCTGTATTTATATGCAGGCACTGCTGTATACCTGTGTATATACTGCTGTATTTATATGCAGGCACCACTCTATACCTGTGTATATACTGACTGTATTTATATGCAGGTACTGCTGTATACCTGTGTATATACTGACTGTATTTATATGCAGGCACCACTCTATACCTTTGTATATACTGCTGTATTTATATGCAGGTACTGCTGTATCCCTGTGTATATACTGCTGTATTTATATGCAGGCACCGCTGTATACCTGTGTATATACTGCTGTATTTATATGCAGGCACTGCTGTATACCTGTGTATATACTGCTGTATTTATATGCAGGTACTGCTGTATACCTGTGTATATACTGCTGTATTTATATGCAGGCACTGCTGTATACCTGTGTATATACTGCTGTATTTATATGCAGGCACTGCTGTATACCTGTGTATATACTGCTGTATTTATATGCAGGCACTGCTGTATACCTGTGTATATACTGCTGTATTTATATGCAGGCACCGCTCTATACCTGTGTATATACTGCTGTATTTATATGCAGGCACCGCTCTATACCTGTGTATCTACTGCTGTATTTATATGCAGGTACTGCTGTATCCCTGTGTTTATACTGACTGTATTTATATGCAGGCACCGCTCTATACCTGTGTATATACTGCTGTATTTATATGCAGGTACTGCTGTATACCTGTGTATATACTGCTGTATTTATATGCAGGTACTGCTGTATACCTGTGTATATACTGCTGTATTTATATGCAGGCACCGCTCTATACCTGTGTATATACTGCTGTATTTATATGCAGGTACTGCTGTATACCTGTGTATATACTGCTGTATTTATATACAGGCACTGCTGTATACCTGTGTATATACTGCTGTATTTATATACAGGCACTGCTGTATACCTGTGTACATACTGCTGTATTTATATACAGGCACCGCTCTATACCTGTGTATATACTGCTGTATTTATATGCAGGTACTGCTGTATCCCTGTGTATATACTGCTGTATTTATATGCAGGTACTGCTGTATACCTGTGTATATACTGACTGTATTTATATACAGGCACTGCTGTATCCCTGTGTATATACTGCTGTATTTATATGCAGGCACTGCTGTATACCTGTGTATATACTGCTGTATTTATATGCAGGCACTGCTGTATACCTGAGTATATACTGCTGTATTTATATGCAGGCACTGCTGTATACCTGAGTATATACTGACTGTATTTATATGCAGGCACTGCTGTATACCTGTGTATATACTGACTGTATTTATATGCAGGCACTGCTGTATACCTGTGTATATACTGACTGTATTTATATGCAGGCACCGCTCTATACCTGTGTATCTACTGCTGTATTTATATGCAGGTACTGCTGTATACCTGTGTATATACTGCTGTATTTATATGCAGGCACCGCTCTATACCTGTGTATATACTGACTGTATTTATATGCAGGCACCGCTCTATACCTGTGTATATACTGCTGTATTTATATGCAGGCACTGCTGTATACCTGTGTATATACTGCTGTATTTATATGCAGGCACTGCTGTATACCTGTGTATATACTGACTGTATTTATATGCAGGCACTGCTGTATACCTGTGTATTTATATGCAGGTACTGCTGTATACCTGTGTATATACTGCTGTATTTATATGCAGACACTGCTGTATACCTGTGTATATACTGCTGTATTTATATGCAGGCACTGCTCTATACCTGTGTATATACTGCTGTATTTATATGCAGGCACTGCTGTATACCTGTGTATATACTGACTGTATTTATATGCAGGCACCGCTCTATACCTGTGTATATACTGACTGTATTTATATGCAGGCACTGCTGTATACCTGTGTATATACTGCTGTATTTATATGCAGGTACTGCTGTATACCTGTGTATATACTGACTGTATTTATATGCAGGCACCGTTCTATACCTGTGTATATACTGCTGTATTTATATGCAGGTACTGCTGTATCCCTGTGTATATACTGCTGTATTTATATGCAGGCACCACTGTATACCTGTGTATATACTGCTGTATTTATATGCAGGTACTGCTGTATCCCTGTGTATATACTGCTGTATTTATATGCAGGCACCGCTGTATACCTGTGTATATACTGCTGTATTTATATGCAGGCACTGCTGTATACCTGTGTATATACTGCTGTATTTATATGCAGGTACTGCTGTATCCCTGTGTATATACTGCTGTATTTATATGCAGGCACCGCTGTATACCTGTGTATATACTGCTGTATTTATATGCAGGCACTGCTGTATACCTGTGTATACACTGCTGTATTTATATGCAGGCACTGCTGTATACCTGTGTATATACTGACTGTATTTATATGCAGGCACTGCTGTATACCTGTGTATATACTGCTGTATTTATATGCAGGTACTGCTGTATCCCTGTGTATATACTGCTGTATTTATATGCAGGCACCACTCTATACCTGTGTATATACTGACTGTATTTATATGCAGGCACCGCTCTATACCTGTGTATATACTGACTGTATTTATATGCAGGCACCGCTCTATACCTGTGTATATACTGCTGTATTTATATGCAGGTACTGCTGTATACCTGTGTATATACTGCTGTATTTATATACAGGCACTGCTGTATACCTGTGTATATACTGACTGTATTTATATGCAGGCACTGCTGTATACCTGTGTATATACTGACTGTATTTATAGGCAGGCACCGCTCTATACCTGTGTATATACTGACTGTATTTATATGCAGGCACCGCTCTATACCTGTGTATATACTGCTGTATTTATATGCAGGCACTGCTCTATACCTGTGTATATACTGCTGTATTTATATGCAGGCACCGCTCTATACCTGTGTATATACTGACTGTATTTATATGCAGGCACTGCTGTATACCTGTGTATATACTGCTGTATTTATATACAGGCACTGCTGTATACCTGTGTATACACTGCTGTATTTATATACAGGCACTGCTGTATACCTGTGTATATACTGCTGTATTTATATGCAGGCACTGCTGTATACCTGTGTATATACTGCTGTATTTATATGCAGGCACTGCTGTATACCTGTGTATATACTGACTGTATTTATATGCAGGCACCGCTCTATACCTGTGTATCTACTGCTGTATTTATATGCAGGCACCACTCTATACCTGTGTATATACTGACTGTATTTATATGCAGGCACTGCTGTATACCTGTGTATATACTGCTGTATTTATATGCAGGCACTGCTGTATACCTGTGTATATACTGACTGTATTTATAGGCAGGCACCGCTCTATACCTGTGTATATACTGCTGTATTTATATGCAGGCACTGCTGTATACCTGTGTATATACTGACTGTATTTGTATGCAGGCACCGTTCTATACCTGTGTATCTACTGCTGTATTTATATGCAGGCACTGCTGTATACCTGTGTATATACTGACTGTATTTGTATGCAGGCACTGCTGTATACCTGTGTATATACTGCTGTATTTATATACAGGCACCGCTCTATACCTGTGTATATACTGCTGTATTTATATGCAGGCACTGCTGTATACCTGTGTATATACTGACTGTATTTATATGCAGGCACTGCTGTATACCTGTGTATATACTGACTGTATTTATATGCAGGCACTGCTGTATACCTGTGTATATACTGACTGTATTTGTATGCAGGCACCGCTCTATACCTGTGTATCTACTGCTGTATTTATATGCAGGTACTGCTGTATACCTGTGTATATACTGACTGTATTTATATGCAGGCACTGCTGTATACCTGTGTATATACTGCTGTATTTATATGCAGGTACTGCTGTATCCCTGTGTATATACTGACTGTATTTATATGCAGACACTGCTGTATACCTGTGTATATACTGACTGTATTTATATGCAGACACTGCTGTATACCTGTGTATATACTGACTGTATTTATATGCAGGCACTGCTGTATACCTGTGTATATACTGACTGTATTTATATGCAGGCACCGCTCTATACCTGTGTATATACTGACTGTATTTATATGCAGGCACTGCTCTATACCTGTGTATATACTGCTGTATTTATATGCAGGTACTGCTGTATACCTGTGTATATACTGCTGTATTTATATGCAGGCACTGCTGTATACCTGTGTATATACTGACTGTATTTATATGCAGACACTGCTGTATACCTGTGTATATACTGACTGTATTTATATGCAGGCACCGCTCTATACCTGTGTATATACTGACTGTATTTATATGCAGGCACTGCTCTATACCTGTGTATATACTGCTGTATTTATATTCAGGTACTGCTGTATACCTGTGCATATACTGCTATATTTATATACAGGCACTGCTGTATACCTGTGTATATACTGCTGTATTTATATGCAGGCACTGCTGTATACCTGTGTATATACTGACTGTATTTATATGCAGGCACCGTTCTATACCTGTGTATATACTGCTGTATTTATATGCAGGCACTGCTGTATACCTGTGTATATACTGCTGTATTTATATGCAGGTACTGCTGTATACCTGTGTATATACTGCTGTATTTATATGCAGGTACTGCTGTATACCTGTGTATATACTGCTGTATTTATATGCAGACACTGCTGTATACCTGTGTATATACTGCTGTATTTATATGCAGACACTGCTGTATACCTGTGTATATACTGCTGTATTTATATGCAGGTACTGCTGTACACCTGTGTATATACTGACTGTATTTATATGCAGGCACCGCTCTATACCTGTGTATATACTGACTGTATTTATATTCAGGTACTGCTGTATACCTGTGTATATACTGACTGTATTTATATGCAGGCACCGCTCTATACCTGTGTATATACTGACTGTATTTATATGCAGGCACCGCTCTATACCTGTGTATATACTGACTGTATTTATATTCAGGTACTGCTGTATACCTGTGTATATACTGCTGTATTTATATGCAGGTACTGCTGTATACCTGTGTATATACTGACTGTATTTATATGCAGGCACCGCTCTATACCTGTGTATATACTGCTGTATTTATATGCAGGCACTGCTGTATACCTGTGTATATACTGTTGTATTTATATGCAGGCACTGCTGTATACCTGTGTATATACTGCTGTATTTATATGCAGGCACTGCTCTATACCTGTGTATATACTGCTGTATTTATATGCAGGCACCACTCTATACCTGTGTATATACTGACTGTATTTATATGCAGGCACTGCTGTATACCTGTGTATATACTGACTGTATTTATATGCAGGCACTGCTGTATACCTGTGTATATACTGACTGTATTTATATGCAGGTACTGCTGTATACCTGTGTATATACTGACTGTATTTATATGCAGGTACTGCTGTATACCTGTGTATATACTGACTGTGGGCATCACACATATATAAATATAAATTTGTATACTGTGGTATCCGAGTCTCCTACAGCAGAATAAAAATCTAGTTAGGAGAACAGGCATCTTTGAATCTCCTGTAGTGTAATATTTTATAAAAGTATTTTGGGGTATAGCAGAGTGAGCGGAGCTATAGAAGCCATTTGTGGGTGTGGCCAGTACGCATGTATTTTGCAAGTCCCTGGACATTTATACAGATGTTGGCTGCTATGTGTGGTTAGTTGCAAACATCTTTATCACTTAGCTGTTGGTCATTTGTGGTTGCCAGTTAGATTCTGGTACAATGTACAAGAGTTTGTGCATAAGGGCTGTTGTATTCAGGATATGCTGACCTCTGGGGTTTATGTGGCTAATTACAGCTGGTGATTTAATCTACTTAGTGACAGAGACGATGACCCCTGCTATGCTGAGAAGGGTTTAGCTAATGACTTGTTACTCCAGTGAGTGAGCCGGTGTATAAATATATGTGTGTATCAATGTACTAACGTGTGTGAGTGTACTTGTGTGTGAGTGTGCTTGTGTGTTTATGTGTGTGTGCATGTGTGTATCAATATACTAATGTGTGTGAGTGTGCTTGTGTGTTTATGTGTGTATCAATATACTAATGTGTGTGAGTGTGCTTGTGTGTGAGTGTGCTTGTGTGTTTATGTGTGTATCAATATACTAATGTGTGTGAGTGTGCTTGTGTGTTTATGTGTGTATCAATATACTAATGTGTGTGAGTGTGCTTGTGTGTGAGTGTGCTTGTGTGTTTATGTGTGTATCAATATACTAATGTGTGTGAGTGTGCTTGTGTGTTTATGTGTGTATCAATATACTAATGTGTGTGAGTGTGCTTGTGTGTTTATGTGTGTATCAATATACTAATGTGTGCGAGTGTGCTTGTGTGTTTATGTGTGTATCAATATACTAATGTGTGTGAGTGTGCTCGTGTGTTTATGTGTGTATCATATACTAATGTGTGTGAGTGTGTTTATGTGTGTATCAATATACTAATGTGTGTGAGTGTGCTTGTGTGTTTATGTGTGTATCAATATACTAATGTGTGTGAGTGTGCTTGTGTGTTTATGTGTGTATCAATATACTAATGTGTGTGAGTGTGCTTGTGTGTTTATGTGTGTATCAATATACTAATGTGTGTGAGTGTGCTTGTGTGTGAGTGTGCTTGTGTGTTTATGTGTGTATCAATATACTAATGTGTGTGAGTGTGCTTGTGTGTTTATGTGTGTATCAATATACTAATGTGTGTGAGTGTGCTTGTGTGTTTATGTGTGTATCAATATACTAATGTGTGTGAGTGTGCTTGTGTCTTTATGTGTGTATCAATATACTAATGTGTGTGAGTGTGCTTGTGTGTTTATGTGTGTATCAATATACTAATGTGTGTGAGTGTGCTTGTGTGTTTATGTGTGTATCAATATACTAATGTGTGTGAGTGTGCTTGTGTGTTTATGTGTGTATCAATATACTGTGTGTGAGTGTGCTTGTGTGTTTATGTGTGTATCAATATACTAATGTGTGTGAGTGTGCTTGTGTGTTTATGTGTGTATCAATATACTAATGTGTGTGAGTGTGCTTGTGTGTTTATGTGTGTATCAATATACTAATGTGTGTGAGTGTACTTGTGTGTTTATGTGTGTGTGCATGTGTGTATCAATATACTAATGTGTGTGAGTGTGCTTGTGTGTTTATGTGTGTATCAATATACTAATGTGTGTGAGTGTACTTGTGTGTTTATGTGTGTGTGCATGTGTGTATCAATATACTAATGTGTGTGAGTGTGCTTGTGTGTTTATGTGTGTATCAATATACTAATGTGTGTGAGTGTACTTGTGTGTTTATGTGTGTGTGCATGTGTGTATCAATATACTAATGTGTGTGAGTGTGCTTGTGTGTTTATGTGTGTAAGTGTACTTGTGTGTGCATGTGTGTATCAATGTACTAATGTGTGTAAGTGTACTTGTGTGTTTATGTGTGTGCATGTGTGTATCAATGTACTAGTGTGTGAGTGTACTTGTGTGTTTGTGTGTGTGCGCATGTGTGTATCAATGTACTAATGTGTGTGAGTGTACTTGTGTGTTTATGTGTGTGTGCATGTGTGTATCAATGTACTAGTGTGTGTGAGCATGTATGTATCAATGTACTAATGTGTGTAAGTGTAAAAAAAACAAAGGGTATAACCCAATAGGGGGCGCTAGTATGAATGGTATACAATATATATGTGTGCCTACGTGGTAATATATAAATATTTCAGACCATTAATCGGCAGATTACTGGTATAGCATAGATACAATACTGGTGTGTGTGAGCACACTACTATATACCACAGTCCTGGATCAAAGGTGGATAACAAAAGACAGTAAGTCCAAGGAAGTCCAATATGGTACAGATATCTGTCTTCTATGAAGGCAGCACTCGATCTTCACCCTCCAAAGGTTAATAAATCTAAAATCAAACACAAGGAAAGAGGCGCTGTATGTGTGAATCTGAAACAGCCAACATCAGATATAAAACATGCGCAGGGTACTCACAATCTGGAAAGGCACTCTGGTGTGCCTATAGGAGCGGGCTGGTATTCACAGCACACCAGCTGGCTGATCTGGCAATCCCTGGTATCCAAGGTAGAAGATTCTGTGTCTAGACTGGTGGTGTATGATGTGTCCAGTAATATGGAAGCAGGAGCTCAAAATTTCTTCAGCTCACCAGAGTAAGTGCTGTGTAAACAGTAATACTTCAGCTGCAAGTTGGGGAAAAAATAGCCAATGTGTGTAAGTGTACTTGTGTGTGCATGTGTGTATCAATGTACTGTGTGTAAGTGTACTTGTGTGTGCATGTGTGTATCAATGTACTAATGTGTGTAAGTGTACTTGTGTGTGCATGTGTGTATCAATGTACTGTGTGTAAGTGTACTTGTGTGTGCATGTGTGTATCAATGTACTAATGTGTGTAAGTGTACTTGTGTGTTTGTGTGTGCATGTGTGTATCAATGTACTAGTGTGTGAGTGTACTTGTGTGTTTGTGTGTGTGCATGTGTGTATCAATGTACTAATGTGTGTGAGTGTACTTGTGTGTTTATGTGTGTGTGCATGTGTGTATCAATGTACTAATGTGTGTGAGTGTACTTGTGTGTTTATGTGTGTGTGCATGTGTGTATCAGTGTACTAATGTGTGTGAGTGTACTTGTGTGTGTTTATGTGTGTATCAATGTACTAATGTATGTGAGTGTACTTGTGTGTGCTCCTGTGTGCATCAATGTACTAATGTGTGTGAGTGTACTTGTGTGTGCATGTGTGTATCAATGTACTAATGTGTGTGAGTGTACTTGTGTGTTTATGTGTGTGTGTGCATGTGTGTATCAATGTACTAATGTGTGTGAGTGTACTTGTGTGTTTATGTGTGTGTGCATGTGTGTATCAATGTACTAATATATGTGAGTGTACTTGTGTGTGCGCCTGTGTGTATCAATGTACTAATGTTTGTGAGTGTACTTGTGTGCGCGCATGTGTGCATCAATGTACTAAATGGGCTCCTAGAGGCGGTGCAAAGCTAGCCGGAAGGAGCTTTGACCACAGAGGAAGAGCCCCAGTGTTTAGGGTTAGGAGGAGTCAGGGGCGGAGCAGGGTAGGTTACTTAGCCTGGAGCTGAGCGGGAAAGCCAGCAGTTGGTAAAAAAAAATTTCACTGAAAACATCTTCTTTACTGTGTGGCTTTCCTGCTCAGCTGCATCATGGCTGGAGTGGATGTGTTGCTGGAGCGGCTCAGGGAGGCTGCGAGAGCCAAAGGTCCTACCTGGCTGGAGTCTCAGGTCCGGGTGTTGCTGGGCGATCAGGTTCCGGATCCGGTGGAGGAGCTGACAGGTCGGAGGAAGAGGTCCACGAGGCGTTCCAGGCCTCCTGCACGACTGAGTCCCGAGGTGAGCCGGCGTCCTGCTGGGGGAAGAAACCTGGTTCACAGTCTGGAAGGAGCCAAGCTGGTCCGGTGGTGTTCCTGGGAACGGCATCAGAAGCTGGGCAAGTGGCGGTGATGTCATCGGAGGGAGGGGAGCGGCGGAAAACCGGAGCTGAGGGCCATCTCTGTCCCTGCTTCCAAGCAGGGTAAAGTCAGTAAACGAGTGGCTCACGGCCCTAGCGGGCCTGATGTGGAGGGTGAGGGGAGTAATGTGCAGCGAGTAGTTGAGGATCTGGGTGGGCCTTCCTTTTCCTTGGGGGGGGTGGTTGAGGACAGTGGCAGCAAGGGGGAAGGGATTTGGCCTGAGGCGCAGGGAGTGTTGAGTGGAGTTGAGGGTGTTAATAAGCAATCCGGCCAGGCTTTTGCAGGCCCAGGGCCTAGTGGGGGTGGTTTTTCTGGGGAGGGTGGGCCTGTACTCACTGTTAAGCATAGTGGGGTGTTAGTAGATATGGAGTATGGGTCCGAGGAGGAGGATGAGGAATTTGAGCTCGATACAGGTGTAGTTGATCTGTATTTGAACTCCTCAGAGGAGGAATTTGTCCCTCCTTCCCCTGGGGTCACGGTTAAGTCTGTTGAGCGTTTTGGTGGGTCTAGTGTGAAACCTTATGCTGGTAGTGTTCATGGTGTGTGCAGCCCCCCTCCCAGGGTCCCTGTTGCTACGAGGAGGGTTGCGGGTGATGAAGTGAGTGACTCACATGTCAGTTTTTCTTTTGCAGACACTAGTTCCACAGGGCAACTGACAGAGCCTCAACCTGGTCCATCCACAGCAGCAGATATTTTTGAAGGCCTTGAGGAGGATTTCTCTGGCCTGCACTTATCCTGGACGGGCTCTATTCGTTTGGAGCCTGATGACAACATGCAGCAGAAAGTGCGTCCTGTTAGTGGAAGCCAGGTGAGGCGGGGGTTACGGCCAGGGTGGGTGATTTGGCCAGTGGGAGGGGTGGTCCCAGGGCAGGTACGGCATCCACTCGTGGTGCTAGAGGGGGGGGCAGTCGGCCATCCAGGCCTGGAGAAGGTGTTGGTTTGGGGAGGGGTAGATCACGGCGACGGCCTGTGGCAGAGGTTGCATGGCCTGGTGGAGATGGTTATGGAGCTCCCAAGAGAGGCAGGGGGGGTTTACGGCTAGGGGTGCCAGCCTAATTAGGGGGAGTAGAGGGGGCAGAGTTGTTATACAAGGGGACATGTACTCACGTGATACTGTTTTTCAGGAACAACCATGGCAGTCGGATCAGCAGGTATGGTCGGCTGTCAGGATGCCAGAAAGAGGTGAAAGGATTACGGAGCAGCGCATCGGCGGGCTCCAGACAGCGCTTGCAGCTTCCCAAGTGGTCAGCATTCAGCGGAGACTTCAGCAGGTGAGACTAGGTTACTTACTGTGCAAGGGGGGGTTTTGGGAGAGAATTGTGTTCAGGGTGTTAGCAGTGATTCGGTGACTGGGAGAGTTGTGGCTGGTTTAAGGGATTTACTGTCAAAGTTAGAGGAGGTTTCACCTGCTGCCGGAGCTTCCGTTGAGAGGTCATGTTTACCTTTGGCTGGTGCGCCGGGCGTTCCGGATTTTGGGAGGATCGAAGTTTGCGGGGCTGTCCGGGGAGCCGCTTAGCGCTGGCCTTAAGCCGGTGGATGGGGCAGAATTGATGGTGGCTGACACAGCGATGTTGCGCTTGTGTCTCTGCTCCATTGGGCCTTTGGGAATGCATTTGACAGCTGAAGTGAAGGAAAAAATCTATAAGAGGGAATTTATTGAGTTGTTCTCCTTTCTCCCTCTTGAGCAGTCTTTTGAGATTCCTGAGGATTCCAAAAAGGACGTTGCTAAGAAGGAAGAAGAAGAGAGGAAAAAACGCTATAGAAAATTGCCAAAATCCTTTACGAATTGGTTCCAGGCGTTTGTAATCTATGCAAGTGTTTTTTTCGGGTAGGTTCCCAGATCAGGGTGGGGCTTTGTTTTTTTACCTGGACGAGGTAGCAGCTGCTCAGAGGACCTATGGGGGTATGGCGTCGTGGTCCTATGACGAGCAGTTCAGGCAGCGTCTGTCAGTCAAACTGTATATGAGGTGGAACGACCGGGACATGGGTCTATGGCTTAAGATAATGACACCTCTTAGAGCCGCCCAGTCCTTTCAGTCAGGAGCCGGTGGCTCTTCCAGCAATGGGTCTCCGGCGTCCGTTAAGAAGGGATATTGCTTTGCATACAATGATAAATTCTGTAAATGGGGAGCCGGTTGTAGGTTTAAATATGAGTGCTCTGGGTGTGGGGGATCCCACCCCTATGTTAAGTGTTTCAGAAAGGGTAAGCCGGGAGGTTCCGGTGACACACCTGAAAAAGGGGGTGACTCCGGTGAAACTAGGCGCGATGGAACCGTGGCTCGCCCTGTACGCTAGGCGTCAGGGTTGTCGTGAGGAAGCGGCATTGATATGGCATGGCTTCCACTTTGGTTTTGTGATTCCGTCACAAGGGGGGTGCGGGGTGTTTCGAGGGAATTTGAAGTTGGCTCGCTTGTGGCCTGGCGTGGTCTTGGAAAAATTGGGAAAGGAGGTGTCTTTGGGGCGCATGGCAAGCCTGTTTGACAGGCCTCCTATTGCAGATTTGAGGGTATCCCCACTGGGGGTGGTTCCAAAGCATGAGAGTGGAAAATTCAGGTTAATCCATCATTTATCTTTCCCTAAAGGGGGATCGGTTAATGATGGTATTCCGCAGGAGTTGTCCTCGGTCAAATATGCATCTTTCGATCAGGCGGTTAGTTTGGTGCGGGAGGCTGGTCCCTCAGCATTGCTGGCAAAAATTGACATTGAGGCGGCTTTTAGGCTGTTGCCTGTTCACCCGACCTCGCACCATTTGTTGGGTTGTCGTGTTGATGACTTTTACTACGTGGACCTGTGCTTGCCCATGGGTTGCTCCATCTCATGTTCACTTTTTGAAAAATTTAGCACATTTCTTGAATGGGTCGTTGCGGAGCGGTCGGGCCTGTCATCACTGGTTCATTACCTTGATGACTTTTTGTTGGTGGGTCCGGCTGGTTCGGGGGCTTGTAAGCTTTTGAAGGATGGATGCTATCAGGTGGCGTTTGATTTTGGTGTGCCCATAGCGCTTGAAAAATCTGAGGGCCCGGTTAAGTCACTAGAATTTTTGGGCATTACCATTGATTCTGTGAACATGGAATGTAGGCTTCCCAGGGACAAGATTGTTGACTTGTTGGAAGTCATTGAACACTATTTGCGGGCAAAAAAGGTTACGCTAAGAGTGATGCAATCTTTAGTGGGCAAGTTTAACTTTGTGTGCAGAATTATCCTGATGGGGAGGGTTTTCTGCAGAACGTTATCATTGGCTACTGCTGGGGTGATAAAACCGCATCATTTTATTCGGCTCCCCAAGGAATTGAAAGAGGATTTGCGTGTGTGGAAGCGTTTTTTGCTGGGTTTTAATGGTGCAACTTTAATTCAAGTGGTCAGGCTGTCCAATGAAGAGCTTGGACTTGTGACAGATTCGGCAGGCGGTTGTGGTTTTGGCGCTTACTTTAGGGGCCATTGGTGTACCGCTCAGTGGCCTTCTGAATGGATTACGCTGGGTTTGGTTAAAAACCTGGTGTTCTTAGAGTTATTTCCGATTGTGGTTTCCTTGTTTGTGTGGGAATGTGACTTGCACAATAACGCTGTGGTATTTTATTCAGACAATATGGGTGTTGTGTATGCATTGAATACATTGACAGCGAAGTCCTTGCCTGTATTGAGATTGTTGCGAGTGTTGGTCTTAAAATGTTTACAACTGAATGTTTGCATTAAGGCTAAGCACATTCCGAGTGTTTGTAATTCTATAGCAGACGCCTTATCCTGCTTTCAGTGGCAGCGCTTTCGGGATTTGGTCCCTCACGCAGACACAGGCTGTGGTGACTTGGAATGGAGGATTGGCTGGACTTGTAAAGGCTTCTCTTGCTCCAGGTACCTGGGCGGCTTACTCTACAGTGTGGTGGGAGTGGGAACACAGATTGTCTTACAGAACAGGTGGGGAATGTGTATCGGACCTTACCGTTTTTTTGTTGGAATGGATGTTGGAATGGGGTGCTTTGAAGTTGTCGCATTCTGCAATGGACAGGCGATTGGCAGCCTTGGCTTTTGATTTTAAGCTATTAGCTTTGTGGGATATTACAAAAGGTTTTTGTGTCCGGCAAGTCTTGAAAGGTTTGAAGAGGGGTGTGGTTGGGCGTACTTTTGAGTGTCGGCGCCCTATTACCTTTTCGCTGCTCAGCAGTATATTTAAGGTATTGGGAGTTGTACGCGTATCAGAGTTTGAGGCTTGCGTGTTCCGTTTGGCTTTTGTTTTTGCTTTTTTGGGGCATTTAGGATATCTTAATTAGTCAGTAAAAACTTGGCCTCAATGGGAGGTTTGGCGTTGGCAGATGTGGCATTATTTGATTCTAAGGTTGAGATATTTTTGAGACGAAGCAAAACGGACCAGGTGGGACGGGGAAGAACGATAGTTCTTTTTCCCAATGGTTTAGAGGTTTGTTCTTGGCTGTGTTTTTGTGTCCGGCAAGTCTTGAAAGGTTTGAAGAGGGGTGTGGTTGGGCGTACTTTTGAGCCTATTACCTTTTCGCTGCTCAGCAGTATATTTAAGGTATTGGGGGTTGTACGCGTATCGGAGTTTGAGCCTTGCTTGTTCCGTTTGGATTTTGTTTTTGCCTTTTTGGGGGCATTTAGGATATCTGAATTAGTCAGTAAAAACTTGGCCTCAATGGAAAGTTTGGCGTTGGCGGATGTGGCATTATTTGATTCTAAGGTTGAGATATTTTTGAGACGAAGCAAAACGGACCAGGTGGGACGGGGAAGAACAATAGTTCTTTTTCCCAATGGTTTAGAGGTTTGTTCTTGGCTGTGTTTTTGTGTCCGGCAAGTCTTGAAAGGTTTGAAGAGGGGTGTGGTTGGGCGTACTTTTGAGCGTCGGCGCCCTATTACCTTTTCGCTGCTCAGCAGTATAGTTAAGGTATTGGGGGTTGTACGCGTATCGGAGTTTGAGCCTTGCTTGTTCCGTTTGGCTTTTGTTTTTGCCTTTTTGGGGGCATTTAGGATATCTGAATTAGTCAGTAAAAACTTGGCCTCAATGGAAAGTTTGGCGTTGGCGGATGTGGCATTATTTGATTCTAAGGTTGAGATATTTTTGAGACTAAGCAAAACGGACCAGGTGGGACGGGGAAGAACGATAGTTCTTTTTCCCAATGGTTTAGAGGTTTGTCCTTGGCTGTGTCTAAGGAATTATTTGGGTGTACGGCCCCTGGTTGGGGGTTCATTGTTGGTTCACCAAGATGGACGGCCGCTGTCGCAGTTTCAGGCAGTTTTAACTAAGTCATTGCTGAAGTTGAGTTTTCACGCAGGGGAGTTTGGGTCTCATTCTTTCTGCATAGGGGCGGCAACAGAGGCTTCACTGAGGGGTTTATCTGACACGGTTGTTAAGGGCATTGGTAGGTGGGATTCTAGGAGGTTCCACCTGTATGTCCGTCCTGAGTTGGGTGTTTAAGACCGTATTTCTTGTTACTGTTATTTTCTGTCTTCTAGGTGTGGAGCGTTTGTGGCTGGTCGGCCACTCGTTTATTTATTGGGCGCAAAGAGCGGCTGCAATGAAAGTGGATGGCTTGCAGTTGGGTTTTCCCAAGTCGCGCTGTGATGTTAAATGGTTCGGTGTTAGGGGGCTCCGTTGGGACAGGTTGTTGCCCCTGGTTGTAGATTATTGCAAAACTTTTCGGCCTCCAACTGTGTTGCTGGTTCATGCAGGGGGTAACGATCTTGGTTTTTTACCACAAAGGGAGCTGGTGAGAATCATGAAGAAGGACATTGGGAGGTTGTTGATTTTATACCCTGATCTTAAGATTGTTTGGTCTGACATTTTACCGAGGAGAGTTTGGAGGGCAGCTTGGGACCCTGTTCGTCTAGACAAGAGCAGGAGAAAAAACAGAATTTATGCTTACCTGATAAATTACTTTCTCTTACGGTGTATCCAGTCCACGGATTCATCCTTACTTGTGGGATATTCTCATTCCCTACAGGAAGTGGCAAAGAGAGCACACAGCAAAGCTGTCCATATAGCTCCCCCTCAGGCTCCGCCCCCCCAGTCATTCGACCGACGGTTAGGAGAAAAAGGAGAAACCATAGGGTGCAGTGGTGACTGTAGTTTAAACAATAAATTTTAACCTGGCTTAATTACCAGGGCGGGCCATGGACTGGATACACCGTAAGAGAAAGTAATTTATCAGGTAAGCATACATTCTGTTTTCTCTTACAAGGTGTATCCAGTCCACGGATTCATCCTTACTTGTGGGATACCAATACCAAAGCTTTAGGACACGGATGAAGGGAGGGAACAAGACAGGTAACCTAAACGGAAGGCACCACTGCTTGCAAAACCTTTCTCCCAAAAATAGCCTCCGAAGAAGCAAAAGTATCGAATTTGTAAAATTTTGCAAAAGTATGCAGTGAAGACCAAGTCGCTGCCTTACAAATCTGTTCTACAGAAGCCTCATTCTTGAAAGCCCATGTGGAAGCCACAGCTCTGGTGGAATGAGCTGCAATTTGTTCAGGAGGCTGCTGTCCAGCAGTCTCATAAGCCAATCTGATGATGCTTTTCAGCCAGAAGGAAAGAGAGGTAGCAGTTGCTTTCTGACCTCTCCTCTTACCAGAATAGACAACAAACAAGGATGATGTTTGTCTGAAATCTTTAGTTGCTTGTAAATAGAATTTTAAAGCACGAACCACATCAAGATTGTGCAATAGTCGTTCCTTCCTTGAGGATGGATTAGGACACAGAGAAGGAACAATGATTTCCTGGTTAATATTCTTATTAGAAACCACTTTAGGAAGAAAACCAGGTTTGGTACGCAAAACTACCTTATCTGCATGGAACACCAGATAGGGTGAATTACACTGCAAAGCAGATAATTCTGAAACTCTTCGAGCAGAAGATATAGCTACCAAAAACAAAACTTTCCAAGATAATAACTTAATATCTATGGAATGTAAAGGTTCAAACGGAACCCCTTGAAGAACTGAAAGAACTAAATTTAGACTCCATGGATGAGCCACAGGTTTATAGACAGGCTTGATTCTGACTAAAGCCTGTGCAAACGCTTGAACGTCTGGTACATCTGCCAGACGCTTGTGTAACAAGATAGACAGAGCAGATATCTGTCCCTTTAAGGTACTAGCTGATAACCCTTTCTCCAATCCTTCTTGGAGAAAAGACAATATCCTAGGAATCCTAATCTTACTCCACGAGTAACCCTTGGATTCACACCAACAAAGATATTTCCGCCATATCTTATGGTAGATTTTCCTGGTGACAGGTTTTCTAGCTTGGATCAGAGTATCTATGACTGATTCAGAGAACCCACGCTTGGATAGAATTAAGCGTTCAATCTCCAAGCAGTCAGCTGCAGAGAAACTAGATTTGGATGCAAGAATGGACCCTGTATTAGAAGATCCTGCCTCATTGGCAGTGTCCATGGTGGAACTGATGACATGTCCACTAGGTCTGCATACCAAGTCCTGCGTGGTCACGCAGGCGCTATCAGAATTACCGAGGCCTTCTCCTGTTTGATTCTGGCTATCAGCCGAGGGAGAAGGGGAAACGGTGGAAAGACATAGGCCAGATTGAAGGACCAAGGCGCTACTAGAGCATCTATCAAAGCCTCCTTGGGGTCCCTGGACCTGGATCCGTAAAGAGGAAGTTTGGTGTTCTGACGGGACGCCATCAGATCCAACTCTGGAATGCCCCAAAGCTGAGTCAGCTGAGCAAATACCTCCGGGTGAAGTTCCCACTCCCCCGGATGAAAAGTCTGACGACTTAGGAAATCCGCTTCCCAGTTGTCTACTCCTGGGATGTGAATCGCAGATAGGTGGCAAGAGTGATCCTCCGCCCACCTGATTATCTTGGTTACTTCCTTCATCGCTAAGGAACTCTTTGTTCCTCTCTGATGATCGATGCATGCTACAGTCGTGATGTTGTCCGACTGAAATCTGATGAACTTGGCCGCCGCTAGCTGAGGCCAAGCCTGGAGCGTATTGAATATCGCTCTCAGCTCCAAAATGTTTATCGGGAGAAGAGACTCTTCCCGAGACCATAGGCCCTGAGCTTTCAGGGAGCCCCAGACCGCGCCCCAGCCTAACAGACTGGCGTCGGTCGTTACAATGATCCACTCTGGTCTGCGGAAGCACATTCCCTGAGACAGGTGATCCCGAGACAACCACCAGAGAAGAGAATCTCTGGTTTCCTGGTCCAGTTGGATTTGAGGAGACAAATCTGCATAATCCCCATTCCACTGTTTGAGCATGCACAATTGCAGTGGTCTGAGATGAATTAGAGCAAATGGGACTACGTCCATTGCTGCTACCATTAATCCGATAACCTCCATGCACTGAGCTACAGATGGCCGAGGAATTGAGTGAAGAGCTCGGCAAGTATTTAGAAGCTTTAATTTTCTGACCTCCGTCAGAAAGATTTTCATTTCTACCGAGTCTATTAATGTTCCCAGGAAGGGAACCCTTGTGAGTGGGGACAGAGAACTTTTTTCGGTGTTCACCTTCCACCCGTGAGACCTTAGAAAGGCCAGAACAATATCCGTATGAGCCTTGGCTCTGGGAAAAGACGACGCCTGAATCAAGATGTCGTCCATATAGGGTGCTACTGCAATGCCCCGCGGTCTTAGAACCGCTAGAAGGGACCCTAGCACCTTTGTGAAAATTCTTGGAGCGGTGGCCAACCCGAAGGGAAGGGCCACGAACTGGTAATGCTTGTCCAGAAAAGCGAACCTTAGGAACTGATGGTGATCTTTGTGGATAGAAATATGAAGGTACGCATCCTTTAGATCCACGGTAGTCATATATTGACCTTCCTGGATCATTGGTAAGATTGTCCGAATGGTCTCCATCTTGAAGGATGGAACTCTGAGGAATTTGTTTAGAATTTTTAGATCCAGGATTGGTCTGAAAGTTCCTTCCTTTTTGGGAACCACAAATAGGTTTGAGTAAAAACCCCGTCCTTGTTCTGTAATTGGAACTGGACATATCACTCCCATCTTGATCAGATCTTCTACGCAGTGTAAGAACGCCTCTTTGTCTGGTCTGAAGACAGACGAGAAATGTGGAACCTCCCCCTTGGAGGAAGGTCCTTGAATTCTAGAAGATATCCCTGAGCAACTATCTCTAATGCCCAGGGATCAGGAACATCTCTTGCCCAAGCCTGAGCAAAGAGAGAGAGTCTGCCCCCTACCAGATCCGGTCCCGGATCGGGGGCTACCCCTTCATGCTGTCTTAGAAGCTTCTTGGTCTGTTTACCCTTGTTCCAGTCCTGCAAAGGCTTCCAGGTTGCCTTGGGCTGTGAAGTGTTACCCTCCTGCTTTGCGGTTGCAGAGGTTGAAGCAGGACCGCTCCTGAAGTTGCGAAAGGAACGAAAATTAGCCTTGTTTTTAGCCTTAAAAGGCCTATCTTGCGGGAGGGCATGGCCCTTTCCCCCAGTGATATCCGAAATAATCTCTTTCAACTCTGGCCCGAAAAGGGTCTTTCCCTTGAAAGGGATATTCAGTAACTTAGTTTTAGACGACACATTGGCCGAACATGATTTCAGCCAGAGCGCTCTGCGCGCCATGATGGCAAAACCAGAATTTTTCGCCGCTAACTTGGCTAATTGCAAAGCGGCATCTGTTATAAAAGAATTAGCCAGCTTTAGAGCTTTAATTCTATCCATAATTTCGTCATATGAGGTCTCTGTCTGGAGCGACTCCTCCAGCGCCTCAAATCAGAAAGCCGCTGCAGTAGTCACAGGAATAATGCAGGCAATAGGTTGGAGAAGGAAACCTTGTTGAACAAATATTTTCTTTAGTAAACCTTCCAATTTTTTATCCATAGGATCTTTGAAAGCACAACTGTCTTCAATTGGTATGGTTGTGCGCTTGGCAAGTGTTGAAATTGCCCCCTCTACCTTAGGGATCATCTGCCATGCGTCCCGCCTGGGATCAGTTATAGGGAACATTTTCTTAAAGATAGGGGGGGGAACAAAGGGTACCCCTGGTCTCTCCCACTCCCTATCCACAATGTCCGCCACCCTCTTCGGGATCGGAAACGCATCAGTGTATACAGGGACTTCTAAGGATCTGTCCATTTTACACAATTTCTCTGGGACCACCATGGGGTCGCAATCATCCAGCGTAGCTAATACCTCCTTAAGCAGTATACGGAGGTGTTCCAGCTTAAATTTAAACGCTAATGAATCTGATTCTGCCCGCTGAGAAATCTTTCCTGTATCTGAAATTTCTCCCTCGGACAGCACATCCCTCACCGTCATTTCAAAGTGTTGTGAGGGTACAACAGATAAACCTTCCAAAGCTTCTGATTGCTCATACTCTGTTCTTAAAACCGAGCTATCACACTTTTTAGGAAAAACTGGCAGTTTGGATAAAAATGCCGCAAGGGAATTATCCATGACTGCTGCTAATTGTTGTAATGTAATAGGGACCCTTGCGCTAGAGGTACTAGGCATAGCTTGCGCGGGCGTGACTGGTGTCGACACATGGGGAGAGGAAGGTGGACTATCCTCATTACCTTCCGTTAAAGAATCATCTTGGGCTACATTTTCAAGTGAAACAACGTTATCTTTAAAATGCATAGATACATTAGCACACTTTAAACACAAATGTAAAATGGGTTCCACCATGGCTACTAAACACATAGAACAACGTCTATCTGTAGGCTCAGACATGTTAAGCAGACTTAGACAGCAATTAAAAACTGAAAAATACAATTTGAGAAAAAACAGTACTGTGCCTTTAAATAATAAAAGCGCACACTTTTTTACTAAATGTTCAAAAACGATCCAATCTTTCTGAAAATTTCACCACACGATCTTAATGCTTGGTAATGGTTGCACAGCAAATATCAAGTCAATTAACGCCTTAATGTCCAAACCGGAGCAACCTAAAGCTGACAACCTTGCCCCTAGGGATTAGCTGATGAAAATAAGCCTCTATGAAGTCCTCAATGAACTTTTAGGACCCTCCACGTGAAGCTGCATGAAGCTGTCTGCAAAATGAAGAGCGCAACTGAGGCGCGAAAATTAGGCCCCCTCCCGCTCCACTCCGGAGTTGTGGGGCCTTCAAAACCCTGAATAGGTGTCCAAAATACTGCCATGTGGAATAAAACCCCAAATAACACTCCAAAAGTGATAAAAACATGTATAGTGATTATATTTTACTAAAAAATAATAGATTGCCCTTTAACAGTGTCCACCAGTCATTTAGCCCTGTTAAATAAGCCTTCCTTCTATACTGAGTCTCAGAATATGGCTTACCTTCCCCACATGGGGATTCTTGTCAGTCTTCTAGCATTACTAAGTCTTGACTAGAAAAAGATGACTGAACATACCTTGTAGCAGTTAAGCCTGCAAACTGTTCCCCCCAACTGAAGTTTTCTTGGTACTCCTCAGTCCTGCGTGGGAACAGCAGTGGATTTTAGTTACAACATGCTAAAATCATTTTCCTCTCAGCAGAATTCTTCATCACTTTCTGCTAGAGAGTAAATAGTACAAACCGGCACTATTTCAAAATAACAAACTTTTGATTGAAGATATAAAAAACTACAAACTAACACCACATTCACTTTACCCTCCCGTGGAGATGCTACTTGTTAGAGCGGCAAAGAGAATGACTGGGGGGGCGGAGCCTGAGGGGGAGCTTTATGGACAGCTTTGCTGTGTGCTCTCTTTGCCACTTCCTGTAGGGAATGAGAATATCCCACAAGTAAGGATGAATCCGTGGACTGGATACACCTTGTAAGAGAAATTAATAAGTTGATGGGGTCCTTTGTTCAGAGATTGGGTGGTTTGTTAGTACATCACCCAGACTTAGCGGAGGTGGGCCAGGGTGAATTTTATTCCCCGGATGGGGTGCATCTCAATGACTTTGGGCTGCAGCTGTTTATCCTTGACTTTAAGGAGACTTTATGCAGAGTTGAAGGGTTGGCGGGACTGGGCTGAGGTGTCAGTCCAGTCGGTGGCGGGGGTGCTAGCCCTTACAATTACAGCAAGTTATGGCCAATTGTTAATGCGGAGGTATTTTGGATTCCCATGGGGGGAATTCAAGTTGGGGGTCTCTAAGGGCAAAGGGGTTCCTTAGAGGCTTATGTTTTATTATTGACGGGCTCAATCACTTGCACGGTTGGGTCCATTGGTGGATTGACGGCCATAGATATAAAGAAATAAGTAGGGACTAGCACCACTGGGCTTTTGGGGTATGTTATTTACAATGTGGTTGCAATATTTGTACTGTTATTTATTAAGTTATTAAAGTTTCTAAAATTATTTATTAAAATAAAGGAGCTGCGGCCAATTTGCACCAATGCTAAGTCTAGTGTTTTTATTTTGTTTGTTGTGTGTTATGTAAATGTTAAAGGTGGTGGTAAAGGTAAGGACCGGATCTTGACGAAATAGCAGGTCAAGGGGCTCCTAGAGGCGGTGCAAAGCTAGCCGGAAGGAGCTTTGACCGCAGAGGAAGAGGCCCAGTGTTTGGGGTTTAGGAGGAGTCAGGGGCGAAGCAGGGTAGGTTACTTAGCCTGGAGCTGAGCGGGAAAGCCAGCAGTTGGTAAAAAATTTTGCACTGAAAACATCTCCCTCCCACCCGTCCCTAATTTTTTATGGTTATTGTTTATGGTTTTTTGTTGTCGCAGTATGGGGCGGGGGTGCTAGCCCTTACAATTACAGCAGGTTATGGCCAATTGTTAATGCAGAGGTATTTTGGATTCCCATAGGGGGGAATTCAAGTTGGGGGTCTCTAAGGGCAAGGGGTTCCTTAGAGGCTTATGTTTTATTATTGACGGGCTCAATCACTTGCACGGTTGGGTCCATTGGTGGATTGACGGCCATAGATATAAAGAAATAAGTAGGGACTAGCACCACTGGTCTTTTGGGGTATGTTATTTACAATGTGGTTGCAATATTTGTACTGTTATTTATTAAGTTATTAAAGTTATTAAAGTTTCTAAAATTATTTATTAAAATAAAGGAGCTGAGGCCAATTTGCACCAACGCAAGTCTAGTGTCTTTATTTTGTTTGTTGTGTGTTATGAAAATATTAAAGGTGGTGGTAAAGGTAAGGGCCGGATCTTGACGAAATAGCAGGTTATGTATCTGAGTGTGTACTAATGTGTGTGAGTGTACTTGTGTGTTTGTGTGTATCAATGTACTTATGTATGTGAGTGTGCATGTGTGTATCAATGTACTTATGTATGTGAGTGTGCATGTGTGTATCAATGTACTTATGTATGTGAGTGTGCATGTGTGTATCAATGTACTAATGTATGTGAGTGTACTTGTGTGTTTATGTGTGTATCAATGTACTAATGTGTGTGAGTGTACTTGTGTGTTTATGTGTGTATCAATGTACTAATGTGTGTGAGTGTACTTGTGTGTTTGTGTGTGTGCATGTGTGTATCAATGTACTAATGTATGTGAGTGTACTTGTGTGTTTATGTGTGTATCAACGTACTAATGTGTGTGTGTACTTGTGTGTTTATGTGTGTATCAATGTACTAATGTGTGTGAGTGTACTTGTGTGTGTGCATGTGTGTATCAATGTACTAATGTGTGTGAGTGTACTTGTGTGTTTGTGTGTGTGCATGTGTGTATCAATGTACTAATGTGTGTGAGTGTACTTGTGTGTTTATGTGTGTATCAATGTACTAATGTGTGTGAGTGTACTTGTGTGTTTGTGTGTGTGCATGTGTGTATCAATGTACTAATGTGTGTGAGTGTACTTGTGTGTGTGAGTGTGTATCAAGGTACTAATGTGTGTGAGTGTACTTGTGTGTTTATGTGTGTGCATGTGTGTATCAATGTACTAATGTATGTGAGTGTACTTGGGTGTGCGCCTGTGTGCATCAATGTACTAATGTATGTGAATGTGCATGTGTGTATCAATGTACTAATGTGTTTATGTGTGTGTGCATGTGTGTATCAATGTACTAATGTATGTGAGTGTACTTGTGTGTGCGCATGTGTGCATCAATGTACTAATGTATGTGAGTGTACTTGTGTGTGCAGCAATGTACTAATGTATGTGAGTGTGCATGTGTGTATCAATGTACTAATGTGTGTGAATGTACTTGTGTGTTTGTGTGTGTATCAATGTACTAATGTGTGTTAGTGTACTTGTGTGTGTGCATGTGTGTATCAATGTACTAATGTGTGTGAGTGTACTTGTGTGTGTGAGTGTACTTGTGTGTTTGTATGTGTGTATCAATGTACTAATGTATGTGAGTGTACTTGGGTGTGCGCCTGTGTGCATCAATATACTAATGTATGTGAGTGTGCATGTGTGTATCAATGTACTAATGTGTGTGAGACTAATTGTGTGTTTATGTGTGTATCAATATACTAATGTGTGTGAGTGTACTTGTGTGTTTATGTGTGTGTGCATGTGTGTATCAATGTACTAATGTGTGTGAGTGTACTTGTGTGTTTATATGTGTGTATCAATGTACTAATGTGTGTGAGTGTACTTGTGTGTTTATATGTGTGTATCAATGTACTAATGTGTGTGAGTGTACTTGTGTGTTTATGTGTGTGTACATGTGTGTATCAATGTACTAATGTGTGCAAGTGTACTTGTGTGTGTGTGAGTGTAGCCATACCTCTCAACATTTCAAAATTCAAAAGAGGGACAGTATTTACCCCCCCCCCTCCTCAAAAGTGTGATATGGGGCTTTAAAAAAATCTTATATAAATAAAATTCTAAATAAAGTCATATCTTTTAATACTCATCGGCAGCAAATCAAACACAAGCTCAAACCACTGGTATAGCTATGTGAGCTCTGTATTGAATTAGCCTTTGCAGACAAGTGCTAAATATTTTTTTATCTTAATTGGATATTTAATAATACATTCTTTAAAACTGCTCTCTGCATTTCCATTAATATTCTAGATTATGGCCTTTAAAGTGAGCAAAAATGCACAGTAACACAAGCTACACATATACATGTACACACACTCAAATACACAGCAACACACACTACAGAGCATGCACTTACACATGCAGATACACACACACACATTACATAGCATACACTTACACATGCAGATACACACACACTACATAGCATAAACTTATACATGCAGATACACACACACACTACATAGCATACACTTACACATGCAGATACACACACACTACATAGCATACACATGCAGATACACACACACTACATAGCATACACTTATACATGCAGATACACACACACTACATAGCATACACTTACACATGCAGATACACACACACATTACATAGCATACACTTACACATGCAGATACACACACACACTACATATCATACACTTACACATGCAGATACACACACACTACTTAGCATACACTTACACATGCAGATACACACACACTACATAGCATGCACTTATACATGCAGATACACACACACTACATAGCATAGACTTATACATGCAGATACACACACACTACATAGCATACACTTACACATGCAGATACACACACACATTACATAGCATACACTTATACATGCAGATACACACACACATTACATAGCATACACTTATACATGCAGATACACACACACATTATATAGCATACACTTATACATGCAGTTACACACACACATTACATAGCATACACTTACACATGCAGATACACACACACTACATAGCATACACTTATACATGCAGATACACACACACACTACATAGCATACACTTACACATGCAGATACACACACACTACATAGCATACACTTACACATGCAGATACACACACACTACATAGCATACACTTATACATGCAGATACACACACACTACATAGCATACACTTACACATGCAGATACACACACACATTACATAGCATACACTTACACATGCAGATACACACACACACTACATATCATACACTTACACATACAGATACACACACTACATAGCATACACTTACACATGCAGATACACACACACTACATAGCATGCACTTATACATGCAGATACACACACTACATAGCATAGACTTATACATGCAGAAACACACACACTACATAGCATACACTTACACATGCAGATACACACACACACATTACATAGCATACACTTATACATGCAGATACACACACACATTATATAGCATACACTTATACATGCAGATACACACACATTACATAGCATACACTTATACATGCAGATACACACACACATTACATAGCATACACTTATACATGCAGATACACACACACACTACATAGCATACACTTACACATGCAGATACACACACACATTACATAGCATACACTTATACATGCAGATACACACACACATTACATAGCATACACTTATACATGCAGATACACACACACACTACATAGCATACACTTACACATGCAGATACACACACACTACATAGCATACACTTACACATGCAGATACACACACTACATAGCATACACTTACACATGCAGATACATACACACTACATAGCATACACTTATACATGCAGATACACACACACTACATAGCATACACTTATACATGCAGATACACACACACTACATAGCATATACTTACACATGCAGATACACACACACATTACATAGCATACACTTACACATGCAGATACACACACACTACATAGCATACACTTACACATGCAGATACACACACACTACATAGCATGCACTTATACATGCAGGTACACACACACTACATAGCATAGACTTATACATGCAGATACACACACACTACATAGCATACACTTACACATGCAGATACACACACACACATTACATAGCATACACTTATACATGCAGCTACACACACACATTATATAGCATACACTTATACATGCAGATACACACACACACATTACATAGCATACACTTATACATGCAGATACACACACACACATTACATAGCATACACTTATACATGCAGATACACACACATTACATAGCATACACTTATACATGCAGATACACACACACACATTATATAGCATACACTTATACATGCAGATACACACACACATTACATAGCATACACTTACACATGCAGATACACACACACTACATAGCATAAACTTATACATGCAGATACACACACACACTACATAGCATACACTTACACATGCAGATACACACACACTACATAGCATACACTTACACATGCAGATACACACACACTACATAGCATACACTTATACATGCAGATACACACACACTACATAGCATACACTTACACATGCAGATACACACACACATTACATAGCATACACTTACACATGCAGATACACACACACACTACATATCATACACTTACACATACAGATACACACACACTACATAGCATACACTTACACATGCAGATACACACACACTACATAGCATAGACTTATACATGTAGATACACACACACTACATAGCATACACTTACACATGCAGATACATACACACTACATAGCATACACTTATACATGCAGATACACACACACTACATAGCATACACTTATACAGGCAGATACACACACATTACATAGCATACACTTACACATGCAGATACATACACACTACATAGCATACACTTACACATGCAGATACACACACACATTACATAGCATACACTTATACATGCAGATACATAAACACTACATAGCATACACTTATACATGCAGATACACACACACTACATAGCATACACTTATACATGCAGATACACACACACTACATAGCATACACTTACACATGCAGATACACACACACACACATTACATAGCATACACTTATACATGCAGATACACACACACATTACATGGCATACACTTATACATGCAGATACACACACACATTACATAGCATACACTTATACATGCAGATACACACACACACTACATAGCATACACTTACACATGCAGATACACACACACACATTACATAGCATACACTTATACATGCAGATACACACACACACATTACATAGCATACACTTATACATGCAGATACACACACATTACATAGCATACACTTATACATGCAGATACACACACACATTACATAGCATACACTTATACATGCAGATACACACACACACTACATAGCATACACTTATACATGCAGATACACACACACATTACATAGCATACACTTATACATGCAGATACACACACACATTACATAGCATACACTTATACATGCAGATACACACACACATTACATAGCATACACTTATACATGCAGATACACACACACACTACATAGCATACACTTATACATGCAGATACACACACACTACATAAGTAATTAAATGCCCTATCCTCCTGGCTTGCTGTAATAACTTACCAGTCATAAAACTGACTGACACATAACTTAACTTATAACTTAACTTTACCATAAATGACTTTGGTAATACATAACTTGAATAATGACACAAACACAGGGTGTGGGTATAAAGACCCGTAGGGTCCGCATTTATTATAGAACATAGGAACCGGCTGGAAGCAACTCAGCAAACCTTAAACCAGGTGTCGGCAATCTAGCTAGGAGAGTAAGTACCCCCCGCTAGGAAATTGGACCACGCCCGTGAATGCCTACACAAGCGGAGCTTAGCTGCACGCACAGACTTAGGGAGTTCTCGGCAACATCAAATGGGGGGAGGTGCCCCAGGCCCGCGCCTGCAGAGACTACCCTCCCCCTGGGCCAGCCGTCACTCTACCTCTAATGGCAAACCGGGGCGTGGGACAACCGCCTAGCCAGGGTGTGATATTATAAAGCTCCAGACCAGTAGAACCAGGTGTGACTAGGCGCGTGTACATGCCACTACCTGGGGAGTCAAAAACTAACGTCCTTGGGCTTAAGGAAGCGAGCCGCGTAGCCCTCATCCTGCCTCAGACACCCTGCTGATAAAAAACACCCTAGTGATGTCCAGCCTAAGTGATTGCCGCCTTACCAATGAAAAAAGGGAGGGAGGGAAGCTGTGAAGACAAGCTGGAAAGAGGGTTTGGGACCTGTAGCTTGGCTTCTTAAAGGTGAGCCCTGTACCCACCCACAAAAATGCAACATTGTTGCCACTTCACAGCAGCTCACTCCTAAGGGCCTTAATTCTTATGTTCGTTCTGGGCTATGCTGCCCTCCACTGTCTTAAGTAATTAAATGCCCTATCCTCCTGGCTTTCTGTAATAACTTACCAGTCATAAAACTGACTGACACATAACTTAAACTTATAACTTAACTTTACCATAAATGACTTTGGTAATAAATAACTTGAATAATGACACAAACACAGGGTGTGGGTATAAAGACCCGTAGGGTCCGCATTTATTATAGAACATAGGAACCGGCTGGAAGCAACTCAGCAAACCTTAAACCAGGTGGCCGCAATCTAGCTAGGAGAGTAAGTACCCCCCGCTAGGAAATTGGACCACGCCCGTGAATGCCTACACAAGCGGAGCTTAGCTGCATGCACATACTTAGGGAGTTCTCGGCAACATCAAATGGGGGGCGTGGTACAAACCGCCACAAGAGATAGCCCACAGGCACAGCTCTTGCCGCCACCCACATATGTGTAATAATCTAGCACGCCTCAAATTACCCAGAAACAGGTTGATGCCCTCTCAGGGAGGTGCACCCCATCCCTCCTGTAGAGGCTTCTCCCAGCCGTTGTGATGTTCCCATGTTCCACAACAAACCCTACTGACTGCGCTAGGACAAAATCCTAACCTCCCTGTTCAGTTTCTTTCTGACCTGAAAGGCCACCCTGTGGGCTGCACATGGCGCCACTCAATTCTGGGGATGCTATTGGACCACCCTATCTTAACATTGGGACCCATGTCTGAAAAGTGTACAAATCAGACTGAATCACCCCACTGAGCAGTTTGCACGGCAGGAGCCCCATATCACTACCACATGCGTGAACGATCATAACTTGGGGTTTGTCCCACCTGTGCAATGCCCCGTGCAGCAACCCAGGCAGATCCTGCCAACTCAAACCCCTATGACCTAGCCACCTAACAGTGACCCAATGGGGGGGGACCCAGCTGTTGCCCGTCAGGGCTCGCGATCACTTTCAGCTCCGCCCAGTGAATTTAGGAGTGACCCGCGATCAGCAGTCTCAGTGGACCATCTCTTGGCCCTGTAAAGAAACAACAGTTAACTGGGAACATCGCAACATGAGAAAACAAAACATTCATATTGTTAATGGCCTAACATACAACATGTATCTCTTAGACCTCCATCTCCCCAACGCCCTAATGTGGTCGGCAGACCAACACAAACCCGCGGCAGCGGTAGACGCTCCAACCCTGAAGGAGTGGGGGCAATGACCCTTGAGTCAAGGCCCGCTTTCCATGCTGCCCAGCTCAGGCCTCTCCTGCATTGAAATCTGATCAACGGGGAACCGTCCTCGTGAACCAGATATTGTAATGGACCCTCCGGATCGCGTCCATATAGGTCCTAAGCAACCAGACAGGGCAACAAACTGAGCCCACGTGGCGGGTTAAGACGTCCAACTCCTTTCCCTTCTTGGTCTGTCTTTGATCTGGAGAGGAAAATTAGATCAGATGATCAGTCGTTCCTGACGTGAGGAGGCCTACAGACCTACAGGGCTTGTACCACCCTAAGTGCCCCGTGAAAAAAACAGCCCAAAGGCAGCAGAGAACGGGTACCCTTGTCGGCAGGAGAACCCACCACAGGCACAGTTTGACACAGGAACCAATCTCTTGATGGTAACGGGCTCCCTAACGTCCCTTGTTCTGGGCACCATACGCCCCCCAGCCCCTCAACAACTGCCCGACCAGGAAGGTTCTTGAAGAGCCGAGAGGCCATAAAATTTACAGAAGAAGGACACGGCAGTCAGCCGAGATCCGATTGACCCTTTAGAAAAAACCCCATTACCTTTAAGCTCGTTGATCCGTCCCTAAAGACCCCACTGGACAACACCTCAAGATGGCCGGCTCATCCTATCACAGAAGGTGATCTATTTAGACCAATGCTTCACATAAGCGGTTCAAGTAAAGAGGGCCAGCGAAGAACGGATCATGGCAATCAAAGATCTCCCACCGGCGCTACCTGCCATAAATAATAGGAACAAACGACTATGTTAATGTCCGCCTGAGGAGCCAACGCATAGAATGCTGTCCATTGAAACGAAAGAGCGCATCAGCAATTCTATTCTGGACGCCAGGTGCAGACACTCCAGCACCAGCATGCGAGGGTACCGCACTACCGCGGGAGATCCCCACGAGAGCATGTTAACAGCAACATGACGCTCTTGTTATCCATCCAGAACCCGACCTCCTGATCCCTTAGCTGTTGACGCTAGACCTCAAAGGCAATAATAATGGGGGGGGGGGAGCTCTAACAGGCTAAACTTCTTAACAAGCCCCTTAGAACCCATGACCGAGGCCATGGGCCGACATGACCGGACAAGAAGGACCCCCACCCGTGAGACCCTGCCGCATCAGTAAACAACTGAATTACCATGTTGGAAGGAACAGACTTCGACCATGAGCAGATCTCATTAAAAATGGTTCCAGAATTGTCCCCATACTGCCAAGTCATCAAACAATTCTGCTATTACACAAAACTCACTCGCTTGAGACCACTCGCCGCACGACGCCCTTCGAGCCGCCGAAGAAAATTTCTGCTTATAGGAATAATCCTACCAGCGAAATTCAGAAGAACCAACATGGTCTGGAGATCCTTCATGGAACCAACAAAGGACCCGATTTCCCGAACCGTACCAACCATACGGGCAATTGTATCTTGTAGCAAATGACACTGCATTAACGATGAGTCAATCTTGATACCCAAAAGGTAAGGCACGTGCAAAGGCACTGGGCCTTACCCTCCGCCAGGGACACCCATTCTAGCCAGCAAAAATCGAATCACTTTCATCAGGAAAGCACACCCAGCGTATCCAGCATATCCAAACAGCATCGTCCAGGCAATGTGCCAGGCCATCAAAACAGCAATCACTGAGATGGCCCAGTGCAAGAAGCTCTGAAGGCTTCAAAATGAGCACATGATATAGAACAGCTCATAGGCAAGCTTTTGTCCACAAAATACTTGCCCCCATGCCAACATCCCCTGGGTGTAAGGAGGAGGGATGAATGGGAAGCATCCGAAATGCTGATACCACATCCAGGTTTGCCCTCCATACCAGTGATAACGCGTCATCAAAGGACTGGTAGTAAACTGAACTGGCTCAGGGGAAATAGCGTTGCTGCCCGACCTCCCTCTAGGGAAGGAAAGGTGCTGGATGAGCCGAGACTTACCCGGCTCCTTCTTAGGAACAACCCCAAGAGGAGAGAGAGGAACCAATCCTCGAATCGTAATCTCCACAAATGAGCCAGCCATGCGGCCCAAAGCAATCCCCTTGTCCCTCTTTTTCCTCGCAACGCTAGGAAATTTGTATGCCGATTTCGTAAACCCTATACTGCGAAGCTGAAGGGGATAATGAATCCCTGACGGAGGCCGCCGCCTAGCAAGGCAGCCACCCTCCTATCCGAATTACGGCTACCCTCAGTGGGGTGGCCACCCTTTCCGGCAGTGAAAGGTTCGAAACTGGAACTAGGCTGCTCTTGCGACCGGCCTGCATCGTGGGATCTGTTACACTCCAACCGGAGTGGCCACCCCGCGATGCTTACTCACGTGGCAAAACACAAGCCGGCCCTTTGGGGCAGAGCTTATTCTGGAACTGCGCAGCAAAAACCTGTGGGACGCCGCTGAGAGCGCTAAGGTGCGCAATTGCCCAGGGACCCAGCAGAGACCTGCCCGGGCAAAAAAGGCTTTTCGGGCCCGAACTATGCCCCTAACCACGAATCTACGTCGCCAAATTCAGGAGGGGATTACCAACCATCTATCGCCGAATGCGACGTCATAATCCCGCCATGCCCGTTCCCGAAACCGCTCGCAAGCGGTTTAGATGGCATCTTGATATTTGAGGATATTCAGAGCCCGATCGGGAAGTTTAGCGATGTAACACCACCATTTCTTCCTGGTGATAGACCTTAAACCTATGCACATATTTACCCTCTTGAATGCGTCTAACAAATTTGGACTTCAGATGCTCGAGAAGGCTTAATGAGGGCTGCTTGTGCTTGTCCCCATACATGGCCGTTGTACGCCCATCTGTCGCCCCAGGGACAGCCACCCCCCGCTGGCGCGGGAGGTGTCTGCAATGAACACAGGGCTCTAGCGAGAGAAAACCAGGGGAGAGGGGGAGGACCCATGGCCTTGACTACCCACGTCATCAATTTTATACATTCCCTTCTGCTCTTTAGCCTCCGACCCCAGGGACCTATTACTCACTCAGACCCAAAATCATCCGAAGATGAACTAAAGCCCCTATGCCCGAAAGATAAAATGGTCTCACCAGTTCCAAGAGGGGCGGCTGTACTCTTCCTTGCCACGAACACCTGGACTGTACTGCATTGGCACCCAAGCATTCTGTGGCTCCATGAGATTCACCACTTCTTGCGATTCCATGCTCTCCAGCTCCCAGGGGCGCTGCACGGCAAAGGATCCAAGGAGATTGAAGGTTACTCCCGGCTGTGTTCCTCCTTGGTCTGAAATGAGAAATGCAAGAGAGGAATACCACGGGAGAGGACAAGGACCCCCCAGCCACAGTAGAATCTAGTCCCCCTCGCCAAGAACATTGCGCAATGCGCCACACACTGTTCCATACACTCAGACATGCCACTCTCTTGTGATTCAGACACTGCATACACCACTACACAAGTCTAGAGAAGCCCTGTTCTGTGCTATCTCCATGCTGAGCAGAAACTAAGAGAAAAAACACCTGGGCCCTTCCTGGCCGAAAAACGTTAATTGTTACCCCAAATGCATCCCACAGGGGGGTACCCCAGGTGAAAGCCTGGGTGCCCTATGTGATGGGCCTCTCATGCACCGCAACATGACATGGCGTAATTCCTGCTAGGCCTCAATTGGCCGCTAACAGTCAGGCCTTGCGCCACTGACTGACTGCAAAGAAAAGGCTGACTATCTAAATCAATCTGTTAATAAACAAAAGAAACCCCCAGTCAGGCCTGCGGCCTGCTCATAAATACCCTCTCTCATCACCTCAACCACAGTCTCTGGCCTGCAAATTCTCCCATGCTTTCCACACCATACTCCCCAGGCATTGCAAGCAATTCATCTGCCAGCGAGCGCAGAGCCCCTGAGCCTTGCTGCGCCCCCCCCCCAGCGGGCCTCGTCCCCACCCCCAGGCACTCCTCTCTTACCTGGGGACCCCGGAGGAGGAGACGATCCCACCCACTTGGCTACCGGATCTCAAATGGCGGTTCCGGAAGTGACGTCACCAGAAGTGACGTCACCGGAAACGCCCAGACCGGAAGAGACGCCATCAACGATGGATGCCGCCGCCCGCATGGCCGAAGACTCGCCCGAAGCCATCCGACGACCAGGAGGAGGGGAAGAACCGCCGAAAGTCGCGACCGCTAAAGGGGGACCGCCGACACAAGCCCTGCAAGAGCACGACCGCTGCAGGCCTGGGCTTCGTGGACACCGTAACCGATGGCGGAGGTAAGTATGAATGCTCACACTCACTCCAGCCAACGATCCACCCTAGAGACGCGCATCAGGGGTATGTTAAAATGATTAGAGGGGAGGCCGAAAAACCAGAAGAAGAGGGTACCCGGCCCCCAGGCCCAACCACTATCTGACCGGGAGGGAGAGAG
The DNA here is from genome assembly GCF_027579735.1 of Bombina bombina. Lineage (NCBI taxonomy): Eukaryota > Metazoa > Chordata > Amphibia > Anura > Bombinatoridae > Bombina > Bombina bombina. The sequence continues at coordinate 417,983,278 of NC_069505.1, forward strand.
GGGGAAGATGGGCCTACCTGGGAAATCATATATTAACTGGAGAGTGCCAGGTCAAACACCAATAGGGCACACAGATCCCCCCCTGACTTCCCCATTAAATTACAGAAAAAAGGGGGAAAGATCGGGGTACGACTCACCGGAGATGGTGGGACTCCGATCAGTAACTCCTCCAACACATCCCTCTTCACAGGTGCTCTGGAAGACTGAAAAAACAGCCCATGCTGCAGCAGACTGCTTAACCAGAGAATGAAGATCCTGCATGCTGTGATCCTGCAAGCTGTGAAGACAAGCTGGAAAGAGGGTTTGGGGCCTGTAGCTTGGCTTCTTAAAGGTGAGCCCTGTACCCACCCACAAAAATGCAACATTGTTGCCACTTCACAGCAGCTCACTCCTAAGGGCCTTAATTCTTATGTTCGTTCTGGGCTATGCTGCCCTCCACTGTCTTAGCATACACTTATACATGCAGATACACACACACATTACATAGCATACAATTATACATGCAGATACACACACACACTACAGAGCATACACTTACACATGCAGATACACACACACTACATAGCATACACTTACACATGCAGATACACACACACTACATAGCGTACACTTACACATGCAGATACACACACACATTACATAGCATACAATTATACATGCAGATACACACACACACTACAGAGCATACACTTACACATGCAGATACACACACACTACATAGCATACACTTACACATGCAGATACACACACACTACATAGCATACACTTACACATGCAGATACACACACACTACATAGCATACACTTACACATGCAGATACACACACACACTACAGAGCATACACTTACAAATGCAGATACACACACACTACATAGCATACACTTACACATGCAGATACACACACACTACATAGCATGCACTTATACATGCAGATACACACACACTACATAGCATACACTTATACATGCAGATACATACACACTACATAGCATACACTTATACATGCAGATACACACACACTACATAGCATACACTTACACATGCAGATACACACACACATTACATAGCATACACTTACACATGCAGATACACACACACACTACATAGCTTACACTTATACATGCAGATACACACGCACATTACATAGCATACATTTATACATGCAGATACACACACAAAACTACATAGCTTACACTTATATATACAGATACACACACACACTACATAGCTTATACTTATACATACAGATACACACACTAAATAGCATACACTTACACATGCAGATATGCGCACACTACATAGCATACACTTATACATGCAGATACACACACACTACATAGCATACACTTATACATGCAGATACACATACACATTACATAGCATACACTTATACATGCAGATACACACACACACTACATAGCATACACTTATACATGCAGATACACACACACATTACATAGCATACACTTATACATGCAGATACACACACTTCATAGTTTACACTTATACATGCAGATACACAAACACTACATAGCATACACTTATACATGCAGATACACACACTACATAGCATACACTTACACATGCAGATACACACACACATTACATAGCATACACTTACACATGCAGATACACACACACACACTACATAGCATACACTTACACATGCAGATACACACACACACACACTACATAGCATACACTTACACATGCAGATACACACACATTACATAGCATACACTAACACATGCAGATACACACTACATAGCATACACTTACACATGCAGATACACACACATTACATAGCATACACTTATACATGCAGATACATACACACACATTACATAGCATACACTTATACATGCAGATATACACACACACACACACACACACTACATAGCATACACTTACACATACAGATACACACATTACATTGCATACACTTACACATGCAGATACACACACACATTACATAGCATACACTTACACATACAGATACCCACACTACATAACACACTTATACATGCAGATACACACACATTACATAGCATACACGTATACATGCAGATACACACACACACTACATAGCATACACTTACACATGCAGATACACACACACACTACATAGCAGACACTTACACATGCAGATACACACACTACATAGTTTAAACTTATACATGCAGATACAAACACTACATAGCATCCACTTATACATGCAGACACACACTACATAGCATCCACTTATACATGCAGACACACCCACTACATAACATACACATATACTGTACATGCAGACACATACTACATAGCATTCACTTATACATGCAGATACACACACTACATAGCTTACACTTATACATACAGATACACACACTACATAGCTTACACTTATACATGCAGATATACACACTACATAGCATACACTTACACATGCAGATACACACACACACACACTACATAGCTTACACTTACACATGCAGATACACACAAACTACATAGCATACACTTATAAATGCATATATACACACACTACATACCATACACTTACACATGCAGATACACGCACACTACATAGCATACACTTATACATGCAAATACACACACTACATAGCATACACTTATACATGCAGATACACACACACACACAATACATAGCATACACTTATACATGCAGAAACACACACATTACATAGCATACACTTATACATGCAGATACACACACTACATAGCATACACTTACACATGCAGATACACACACACATTACATAGCATACCATTATACATGCAGATACACACACTACATAGTTTACACTTATACATGCAGATACACACACACACATTACATAGCATACACTTAGACATGCAGATACACACACTTCATAGTTTACACTTATACATGCAGATACACACACACTACATAGCTTACACTTATACACACAGATACACATACACATTACATAGCATACACTTATACATGCAGATACACACACACACAACATAGCATACACTTATACATGCAGATACACACACACATTACATAGCATACACTTATACATGCAGATACACACACTTCATAGTTTACACTTATACATGCAGATACACACACACTACATAGCATACAATTATACATGCAGATACACATACACATTACATAGCATACACTTATACATGCAGATACACACACACACTACATAGCATACACTTATACATGCAGATACACACACACATTACATAGCATACACTTGTACATGCAGATACACACACTTCATAGTTTACACTTATACATGCAGATACACAAACACTACATAGCATACACTTATACATGCAGATACACACACTACATAGCATACACTTACACATGCAGATACACACACACATTACATAGCATACACTTACACATGCAGATACACACACACTACATAGCATACACTTACACATGCAGATACACACACACACACACTACATAGCATACACTTACACATGCAGATACACACACATTACATAGCATACACTAACACATGCAGATACACACTACATAGCATACACTTACACATGCAGATACACACACATTACATAGCATACACTTATACATGCAGATACATACACACACATTACATAGCATACACTTATACATGCAGATATACTCACACACACACACACACTACATAGCATACACTTACACATACAGATACACACATTACATTGCATACACTTACACATGCAGATACACACACACATTACATAGCATACACTTACACATACAGATACCCACACTACATAACACACTTATACATGCAGATACACACACATTACATAGCATACACTTATACATGCAGATACACACACATTACATAGCATACACGTATACATGCAGATACACACACACTACATAGCATACACTTACACATGCAGATACACACACTACATAGTTTACACTTATACATGCAGATACACACACATTACATAGCATACACTTATACATGCAGATACACACACTACATAGCATCCACTTATACATGCAGACACACACTACATAGCATCCACTTATACATGCAGACACACCCACTACATAACATACACATATACTGTACATGCAGACACATACTACATAGCATACACTTATACATGCAGATACACACACTACATAGCTTACACTTATACATACAGATACACACACTACATAGCTTACACTTATACATGCAGATATACACACTACATAGCATACACTTACACATGCAGAAACACACACACACACTACATAGCTTACACTTACACATGCAGATACACACAAACTACATAGCATACACTTATAAATGCAGATATACACACACTACATAGCATACACTTACACATGCAGATACACGCACACTACATAGCATACACTTATACATGCAAATACACACACTACATAGCATACACTTATACATGCAGATACACACACACACACAATACATAGCATACACTTATACATGCAGAAACACACACATTACATAGCATACACTTATACATGCAGATACACACACTACATAGCATACACTTACACATGCAGATACACACACATTACATAGCATACCATTATACATGCAGATACACACACTACATAGTTTACACTTATACATGCAGATACACACACACACACACTACATAGCATACACTTACACATGCAGATACACACACTACATAGCTTACACTTATACAACACACAGATACACACACTACATAGCTTATACATGCAGATACACACACACAAAACTACATAGCATACACTTATACATACATATGCACACATTACATAGCATACACTTACACATGCAGATACACACACTACATAGCTTACACTTATACATACAGATACACACACTACATAGCTTACACTTATACATACAGATACACACACTTACACATACAGATGCACACACACACTACATAGCATACACTTACACATGCAGATGCACACACACACTACATAGCATACACTTACACATGCAGATGCACACACACACTACATAGCATACACTTACACATGCAGATGCACACACACACTACATAGCATACACTTACACATGCAGATATACACACACACTACATAGCATACACTTACACATGCAGATATACACACACACTACATAGCATACACTTACACATGCAGATACACACACACACTACATAGCATACACTTACACATGCAGATACACACACACACTACATAGCACACGTTTATACATGCAGATACACACACACACTACATAGCATACACTTATACATGCAGATACACACACACATTACATAGCATACACTTATACATGCAGATACACACACTTCATAGTTTACACTTATACATGCAGATACACAAACACTACATAGCATACACTTACACATGCAGATACACACACACATTACATAGCATACCATTATACATGCAGATACACACACTACATAGTTTACACTTATACATGCAGATACACACACACATTACATAGAATACACTTAGACATGCAGATACTAACACTTCATAGTTTACACTTATACATGCAGATACACACACACTACATAGCTTACACTTATACACACAGATACACATACACATTACATAGCATACACTTATACATGCAGATACACACACACACTACATAAGCATACACTTATACATGCAGATACACACACACACATTACATAGCATACACTTATACATGCAGATACACACACTTCATAGTTTACACTTATACATGCAGATACACACACACTACATAGCATACACTTATACATGCAGATACACATACACATTACATAGCATACACTTATACATGCAGATACACACACACACTACATAGCATACACTTATACATGCAGATACACACACACATTACATAGCATACACTTATACATGCATATACACACACTTCATAGTTTACACTTATACATGCAGATACACAAACACTACATAGCATACACTTATACATGCAGATACACACACTACATAGCATACACTTACACATGCAGATACACACACACATTACATAGCATACACTTACACATGCAGATACACACACACACACTACATAGCATACACTTACACATGCAGATACACACACACATACACTTACACATGCAGATACACACACATTACATAGCATACACTAACACATGCAGATACACACTACATAGCATACACTTACACATGCAGATACCCACACATTACATAGCATACACTTATACATGCAGATACATACACACACATTACATAGCATACACTTATACATGCAGATATACTCACACACACTACATAGCATACACTTACACATACAGATACACACATTACATTGCATACACTTACACATGCAGATACACACACACATTACATAGCATACACTTACACATACAGATACCCACACTACATAACACACTTATACATGCAGATACACACACATTACATAGCATACACGTATACATGCAGATACACACACATTACATAGCATACACGTATACATGCAGATACACACACACACTACATAGCATACACTTACACATGCAGATACACACACTACATAGTTTACACTTATACATGCAGATACACACACATTACATAGCATACACTTATACATGCAGATACACACACACATTACATAGCATACACTTATACATGCAGATACACACACTACATAGCATACACTTATACATGCAGATACACACACATTACATAGCATACACTTATACATGCAGATACACACACTACATAGCATCCACTTATACATGCAGACACACACTACATAGCATCCACTTATACATGCAGACACACCCACTACATAACATACACATATACTGTACATCCAGACACATACTACATAGCATACACGTATACATGCAGATACACACACTACATAGCTTACACTTATACATACAGATACACACACTACATAGCTTACACTTATACATGCAGATATACACACTACATAGCATGCACTTACACATGCAGATACACACACACACACTACATAGCTTACACTTACACATGCAGATACACACAAACTACATAGCATACACTTATAAATGCAGATATACACACACTACATAGCATACACTTACACATGCAGATACACGCACACTACATAGCATACACTTATACATGCAAATACACACACTACATAGCATACACTTATACATGCAGAAACACACACATTACATAGCATACACTTATACATGCAGATACACACACTACATAGCATACACTTACACATGCAGATACACACACTACATAGCTTACACTTATACAACACACAGATACACACACTACATAGCTTATACATGCAGATACACACACACAAAACTACATAGCATACACTTATACATACATATGCACACATTAAATAGCATACACTTACACATGCAGATACACACACTACATAGCTTACACTTATACATACAGATACACACACTACATAGCTTACACTTATACATACAGATACACACACTTACACATACAGATGCACACACACACTACATAGCATACACTTACACATGCAGATGCACACACACACTACATAGCATACACTTACACATGCAGATGCACACACACACACTACATAGCATACACTTACACATGCAGATATACACACACACTACATAGCATACACTTACACATGCAGATATACACACACACTACATAGCATACACTTACACATGCAGATACACACACACACTACATAGCATACACTTACACATGCAGATACACACACACACTACATAGCACACATTTATACATGCAGATACACACACACACTACATAGCATACACTTATACATGCAGATACACACACACACTACATAGCATACACTTACACATGCAGATACACACACACATTACATAGCATACACTTATACATGCAGATACACACACTGCATAGTTTACACTTATACATACAGATACACACACACATTACATAGCATACACTTATACATGAAGATACACACACTACATAGCATACACTTACATATGCAGATACACACACACACTACATAGCATACACTTACACATGCAGATACACACACACATTACATAGCATACACTTATACATGCAGATACACACACTGCATAGTTTACACTTATACATGAAGATACACACACTACATAGCATACACTTACACATGCAGATACACACACACACACTACATAGCATACACTTACACATGCAGATACACACACACACTACATAGCATACACTTACACATGCAGATACACACACACACACTACATAGCATACACTTACACATGCAAATACACACACACACTACATAGCATACACTTACACATGCAGATACACACACACACACTACATAGCATACACTTATACATGCAGATGCACACACACTACATAGCATAAACTTATACATACAGATCGGTGTTAGGGGGCTCCGTTGGGACAGGTTGTTGCCCCTGGTTGTAGATTATTGCAAAACTTTTCGGCCTCCAACTGTGTTGCTGGTTCATGCAGGGGGTAACGATCTTGTTTTTTTACCACAAAGGGAGCTGGTGAGAATCATGAAGAGGGACATTGGGAGGTTGTTGATTTTATACCCTGATCTTAAGATTGTTTGGTCTGACATTTTACCGAGGAGAGTTTGGAGGGCAGCTTGGGACCCTGTTCGTCTAGACAAGAGCAGGAGAAAAATTAATAAGTTGATGGGGTCCTTTGTTCGGAGATTGGGTGGTTTTTTAGTACATCACCCAGACTTAGCGGAGGTGGGCCAGGGTGAATTTTATTCCCCGGATGGGGTGCATCTCAATGACTTTGGGCTGCAGCTGTTTATCCTTGACTTTAAGGAGACTTTATGCAGAGTTGAAGTGTTGGCAGGACTGGGCTGAGGTGTCAGTCCAGTCGGTGGCGGGGGTGCTAGCCCTTACAATTACATCAGGTTATGGCCAATTGTTTAATGTGGAGGTATTTTGGATTCCCATGGGGGGGGGATTCAAGTTGGGGGTCTCTAAGGGCAAGGGGTTCCTTAGAGGCTTATGTTTTATTATTGACGGGCTCAATCACTTGCACGGTTGGGTCCATTGATGGATTGACGGCCATAGATATAAAGAAATAAGTAGGGACTAGCACCACTGGTCTTTTGGGGTATGTTATTTACAATGTGGTTGCAATATTTGTACTGTTATTTATTAAGTTATTAAAGTTATTAAAGTTTCTAAAATGATTTATTAAAATAAAGGAGCTGCGGCCAAATTGCACCAACGCTAAGTCTAGTGTTTTAATTTTGTTTGTTGTGTGTTATGTAAATGTTAAAGGTGGTGGTAAAGGTAAGGGTCGGATCTTGACGAAATAGCAGGTCATGTATGTGAGTGTGCATCAATGTACTAATGTGTGAGACAGTGGAGGGCAGCATAGCCCAGAACAACCATAATAATTAAGGCCCTTAGGAGTGTGCTGCTGTGAAGTTGCAACAATGTTGCAGTAGTGAGGGTGGGGTTTAGCTTACCTTTAAGTAGTCAGCTCCCAAGGCCCAAACCCTCTTTTCCAGCTCGTCTTCACAGCGTCAGGATCATCTGTCAGGATTCCTGTGGAAGAAGATGTCGGAATTGGATGAGCTGATGATTGATGAGTTTGAATCAGGAGAAGATGTGGTGCAGCCTTCCCCCCCTCGCCCGTTGAGTCGTGCCCCTGGGTCTAGCCTGTATCCTGAGGTTTTGGTAGTCTCCCCCTTGCCCACCCCTCCTTTAATCCCCCCCCAGTGATAGTGGAAGTAGGTCCCCAGGTAGCAGAGGGGGTTGCAGTAGGTGAGCAGGTGTCTGTTACCAGCGTGGGTGGCGTCGGCGGTGAGGCCTTACCTGAACCGGTCACTCTTACCGGTGAGGCGGTCTCTATGGCGGTCGCGCTGCTCCAGTCTTTGGTAGCGGTGCTTTCCGGCGGGGGGTCGGCATCCCAGGGCGGTTCTCCGGCTTCGGTTTGCGCATCGGCGGCCACACGGGTATCCATGTAAGGAAGGGGCCAGTTATCACGCCCAGTTTATATCAGGGCGCGCAGGCTGTTGCAGAACAGAACAGACAAGTGCAGTTTGCTAACGCAGTGGTGAATGTGCGTACGGATGATATGGTTGATGATGGTATTGTTGAATGTGGCAGTGAGCACAGGAGCCCCAGTCCCTTAGGGTTTCGTGGTAATGTGGTAGGTGGGCCTTCGTCCCCTTCCCTGGGTACTCCTCTTTCGCATTTTTCTCCACAGATCATTATGGAACCCAGAACTGCATTACTGCCACTCCAGGCCACCCCCATTGCTGTTGAGAGGGAGCCACAGTCTCAGGAGCAGCCATCCACTTCTTCTGGTCCTGTCCCGGTGCAACGCCTCTTGGGAGCTGGTAAGCACACTATTACTTTTGAACGTAGGGTTTTGAGTTCATCCTCGGATGATTCAGGTTCTGAAAGTGATAGATCCCTGGGGTTGGAAGCGAAAGGGCAAAAGAGAATGTATAGGATGGTGAAGTGGCTAGTCGAAGAAAGGAAGGCTATGGGTCTCCCCCTCCCCCCTGGTTCATCCCGCATGGAACCCACTGTTCCTATGCTGACACCTCCTGCGTCAACAGACTTAGTTAGCCCGGTTATGGGGAACAGGCGCAGGGCAGCTGTACATGGGGACACTGACACATGGCCCGCGTTTAGTCTACATGAACATCTCAAATCTAAGATGGTTCGGCGCATTCAGGGTGGGAGGTATGTGCACATGTTTGAGCTTTCTGCGGAGGCTTATCGCTAAAAAGAAATGGCGGATGATGGCACAGGCCCGAAGAAATTTAAACGTCCCGATTCCTATGAGGAATGGCGCAAGTGCTTTCGGGTTTATGCGTCCTGTTATATTTCAAAATTCCCTGATCAAGCTTTGAACATCCTGAAATATCAGGATTCTATAGAAACAGTGTACGAGAAGTACAGAGAGGGAGCTTGGTGGGACTACGACGCTGCCTTCCGTAGGAAGATGGTTGGGAACCCTCTCCTTACTTTCGGTGACGTCGACTCACGTTTGTGGGCGCAATTGGGACCTGAAAAGCAGGCAGCGCCTGTTCTAGCAGTCGGAGCGTCGGGGGGCGTTAAGGCCTCGCAGCGCTCTCGACGGCGGCCCACAGGGGTGTGCTGTCGCTTCCAGGACAAATTGTGTACCAGGGGAGCGACATGCGCATTTCGGCAAGCTTGCAAAACCTGTGGTGGCGGCCACTCGGGGTCCGAGTGTACCAGAACCCAGGACGCGGGTCGTTCCCAGGAGAGACCAGCAGCTGGCTCCAAACCTTTCCCTGTTGGAAAGGGCGGCCACACCTCTGAAGGTGGCCGTAATTGAGAAATGGCTGCTGCTGTACCCGTTTAAGGAGGCCGCCTTGCTACTTAAAGACGGTCTGCGATCGGGATTTGTTATCCCAGTCGGATCGCACGTGGTGGGTTCCTTGACACGCAGGAACCTAAAGTCCGCATATCAGTTTCCTGAGGTGTTGCGGGATAAACTGAATAAGGAAATTGGGCTGGGTCGTATGGCAGGTCCATTTGGGGAGATTCCTCTTCCCGGGTTGGTTGTTTCACCTTTGGGAGTTGTCCCGAAAAAGGAGCCGGGTAAATTTCGGCTCATCCAACACCTGTCCTTCCCGAAGGGTCGTTCGGTTAACGACGCCATACCCCCTGAGCTTAGCTCAGTTTTTTATCAATCATTTGATGAAGCGTTGGGGCTAGTCCGCCGGGCGGGGGTCGGAGCCCTGATGGCAAAGTTGGATGTGGAATCTCCTTTTTGGCTCCTGCCTATTCACCCCTCCTCTTTTAGGCTCATGGGGTGTTATTTTGAGGGGCAGTACTACGTGGACAAATGCTTGCCCATGGGGTGCTCAATTTCGTGTGCTTACTTCGAGGCTTTCAGCTGCTTCTTGCACTGGGCCATCGCGGAGGTTGCCGGATTTGACGGCCTGGCACACTACTTGGATGATTTTCTGCTTGTCGGGCGGACAGGTTCATCTGAATGTGCTTTCTTGATGAAAGTCACTAGGGTCCTGATGGACAGAATGGGAGTTCCTCTGGCGGAGGACAAGTCCCAGGGTCCTTGCACGTGCCTTACTTTCTTGGGCATCGAAGTTGATTCGGTGGCGGGGCAGTGCCGTTTGCCCCAAGACAAAATTCAGCGCATGCTGGAGTCAGTACGCGCTATGAGAATAGAGCTTTATCGCTCCATAAAGGACCTTCAAATCCTATTGGGTTTGCTGAATTTTGCCGGCAGGATTATTCCTATGGGTAGCAGCTGTGCGGAGAAAGATCGCAGACTCAGAGGTTCCGGGTGTCTTCTGAGATGGTGGAAGATCTTAAGGTCTGAGAAGAATTTCTTCTCCACTTTAACGGGATCTGCCTGTGGCGGGAGGTGGTTCTTTCTAACGCAGCGATCCAGTTGTTCACCGATGCGGCTGGGTCCCACGGGTACGGGGCTTTCTTGGCCGGGCAATGGAGCGCCGGCCCATGGCCCGCCGCGTGGATAGAAAGAGGCTTAGTTAGAAACTTATGCCTTCTTGAACTGTTTCCCATCCTGGTCGCTCTTGACATTTGGGGCGATCAGCTTCGCGACCGTGAGGTGATTTTCTGGACGGATAACATGAGCGTTGTTTATGCTGTCAACAGGCTCTCATCTAGTTCCCCTCCGGTTGTGCGATATTTGAGGCTGTTGGTGCTGAGGTGTCTGCACCTGAATATTGTGTTCCGTGCTAAGCATGTCCCGGGCGTCCAGAATAGGATTGCGGATGCGCTCTCCCGTTTTCAATGGGAAGCATTTTATGCACTGGTGCCCGATGCGGACACTAACGGATTGCCCTGTCCCACTTACTTATGGCAGGTGGCGCTGGATGGAGCCCCTTGATTGCAATGGTTCGTGCTTCCCTCGCTCCGTCTATCTGGACTACCTATGTGAAATACTGGACGGAGTGGATCGCCTTTTGTGACTCCAGGGGCCGTCCCTCCTGTGACAGTGACCAGTGGGGCTTACTTGAATGGATTACCGAACTTAAAGGTAATGGGGTTTCGAAGACTGCGGTTGGGTCACGCCTGGCAGCGGTGTCCTTCTTCTGTAAATTGTATGGGCTTGCAGACTCGTCAAGGACCTTCCTGGTTAGGCAGGTACTTCGAGGCTGGGGGCGTATGGCGCCCAGGGCCAGGGATTTCAGGGAACCAGTTACCATCGAGCGTCTGGTAACGTTCTGCCAAGTTTTGCCGGCGGTTTGTTCATCCGCCTACGAAGCTACCCTGTTCTCAGCCGCCTTTGGGCTGGCTTTTCACGGGGCTCTTAGGGTAGGGGAAATTGTCCCGCCCTCTAAGAATAAGATGGGCGGTCTTTTGCTGCCCCATGTCAGGGACGATGGGTCATCTATTTTGGTTTTTATCCCCAGATCCAAAACGGACCAAGAAGGGAGAGGTGCCTGGTTATCTTTGCCGGCCCATGACGAATCTGTCTGCTGCCCGGTCAGACTGATCAAGGCCTATATGGACGTGCGTCCTGAGGGTTTCTCACAATTCCTAGTTCACGAGGATGGTTCCCCGTTGACTAGGTTCCAGTTTAGAAAGGTATTGGCCTTGGCAGCATCGAGGGCAGGTCTTGACCCAAGGGTCATTGCTCCCCATTCTTTTAGAGTGGGCGCGGCCACTAGTTTAGGCTGGTCAGCTGACCATATTAGAGCTCTGGGGAGATGGAGGTCGCAAAGGTATCTGTTATATGTTAGGCCTTTGACTGTTTAGATGTTGATTATGTTTTGCAGGTGCAATGGTTAACCTCTGTTTCTTTTCTTAGGACCAAGGAGCGGTCCACTGAGAGTATGGATTACGGGGCATTCGTACATCCACTGGGCGGAGCTTCGGGCGATTGCGAGACCAGATGGGCGTCAGCTGGGGTTTCCCTCTTCCCGAGTCACTGTTAGGTGGTTAGGGCGCAGGGGGCTTACGTGGCAAGCTCTGCCTGAGTTGCTGCAGGGGGCCTTGCGCAGGTGGGAGAAACCACATGTACTTATCATCCACGCCGGTGGGAATGATATGGGGCTCCTACCGTGCAAGCAGCTCAGTGCGGTTATTCAGTCGGATCTGCGCACGTTTCAGGCGTGGATTCCCCAGGTCAGGATAGGATGGTCTAACATCATTCCCAGGATAGAATGGCGCCATATGCAGTCTCATCGCGCAGCTTTCCAGGTCCGCAAGAAAATTACCAGAGAAGTTAGGATTTTCTTAGGGCAGTCAGGAGGGTTTGTTGTGGAACATGGGAACATTTCAACGGCTGAGAGGTGCCTCTACAGAAGGGACGGGGTGCACCTCTCTGAGAGGGGCATTGACCTGTTCCTCTGTAATTTGAGGCGTGCTATACTTATACATCTATAGGTGTGGCGGCAAGAGGTGAGCCTGTTGGGCTATCTCTTGTGGCGGTTGGTCCGCGCCCCGGTTTGCCATCAGAGGTAGAGTGATGGCTGCCCAGGGGAGGGTGATCTCTGCAGGCGCGTGCCTGGGGTCCCTCCCATTCTAAGATGCCGAGAACTCCCTAAGCTTCTGTGGCAGCTGACCTCCGCTTTTGTGGGCATTCACGGGCGCGGTCCATTCTTCCTAGCAGGGGGTTCCTACTCCTAACTAGATTGCCGCCACATGTTTTAGCTGGCCCCGTTGATTCCAGCCGGTTCTCACGTTCTACAATAAATGCGACCCACGGGTCTTTTCCCATACATCTGTGTCTGCGTGTTTATTCAAGTATTACAGTTATATGTGTGTGTCAAAGTACTAATGTGTGTGAGTGTACTTGTGTGTTTATATGTGTGTATCAATGTACTAATGTGTGTGAGTTTACTTGTGTGTTTATGTGTGTGTGCATGTGTGTATCAATGTACTAATGTGTGTGAGTGTACTTGTGTGTTTATGTGTGTATCAATGAACTAATGTGTGTGAGTTTACTTGTGTGTTTATGTGTGTGTGTGCATGTGTGTATCAATGTACTAATGTGTGTGAGTGTACTTGTGTGTGAGTGTAGCCATACCTTCCAACATTTCAAAATTTAAAAGAGGGACAGCATTTACCTCCCTCCCCAAAAGTGTGATATGTGGTGGGCAGGAGCTGGGATGGGGCTTAAAAAAATCTTATATAAATAAAATTCTAAATAAAGTCATATCTTTTAATACTCATCGGCAGCAAATCAAACACAAGCTCAAACCACTGGTATAGCTATGTGAGCTCTGTATTTAATTAGCCTTTGCAGACAAGTGCTAAATATTTTTATCTTAATTGGATATTTAATAATACATTCTTTAAAACTGCTCTCTGCATTTCCATTAATATTCTAGATTATGGCCTTTAAAGTGAGCAAAAATGCACAGTAACACAAGCTACACATATACATGTACACACACTCAAATACACAGCAACACACACTACAGAGCATGCACTTACACATGCAGATACACACACACATTACATAGCATACACTTACACATGCAGATACACACACACACACTACATAGCATACACTTACACATACACACACACTACATAACACACTTATACATGCAGATACACACACATTACATAGCATACACGTATACATGCAGATACACAAACACACAGACACTACAGGGAGTGCAGAATTATTAGGCAAGTTGTATTTTTGAGGATTCATTTTATTATTGAACAACAACCATGTTCTCAATGAACCCAAAAAACTCATTAATATCAAAGCTGAATAGTTTTGGAAGTAGTTTTTTGTTTGTTTTTAGTTATAGCTATTTTAGGGGGATATCTGTGTGTGCAGGTGACTATTACTGTGCATAATTATTAGGCAACTTAACAAAAAACAAATATATACCCATTTCAATTATTTATTTTTACCAGTGAAACCAATATAACATCTCAACATTCACAAATATACATTTCTGACATTCAAAAACAAAACAAAAACATATCAGTGACCAATATAGCCACCTTTCTTTGCAAGGACACTCAAAAGCCTGCCATCCATGGATTCTGTCAGTGTTTTGATCTGTTCACCATCAACATTGCGTGCAGCAGCAACCACAGCCTCCCAGACACTGTTCAGAGAGGTGTACTGTTTTCCCTCCTTGTAAATCTCACATTTGATGATGGACCACAGGTTCTCAATGGGGTTCAGATCAGGTGAACAAGGAGGCCATGTCATTAGATTTTCTTCTTTTATACCCTTTCTTGCCAGCCACGCTGTGGAGTACTTGGACGCGTGTGATGGAGCATTGTCCTGCATGAAAATCATGTTTTTCTTGAAGGATGCAGACTTCTTCCTGTACCACTGCTTGAAGAAGGTGTCTTCCAGAAACTGGCAGTAGGACTGGGAGTTGAGCTTGACTCCATCCTCAACCCGAAAAGGCCCCACAAGCTCATCTTTGATGATACCAGCCCAAACCAGTACTCCACCTCCACCTTGCTGGCGTCTGAGTCGGACTGGAGCTCTCTGCCCTTTACCAATCCAGCCACGGGCCCATCCATCTGGCCCATCAAGACTCACTCTCATTTCATCAGTCCATAAAACCTTAGAAAAATCAGTCTTGAGATATTTCTTGGCCCAGTCTTGACATTTCAGCTTGTGTGTCTTGTTCAGTGGTGGTCGTCTTTCAGCCTTTCTTACCTTGGCCATGTCTCTGAGTATTGCAGACCTTGTGCTTTTGGGCACTCCAGTGATGTTGCAGCTCTGAAATATGGCCAAACTGGTGGCAAGTGGCATCTTGGCAGCTGCACGCTTGACTTTTCTCAGTTCATCGGCAGTTATTTTGCGCCTTGGTTTTTCCACACGCTTCTTGCGACCCTGTTGACTATTTTGAATGAAACGCTTGATTGTTCGATGATCACGCTCCAGAAGCTTTGCAATTTTAAGAGTGCTGCATCCCTCTGCAAGATATCTCACTATTTTTGACTTTTCTGAGCCTGTCAAGTCCTTCTTTTGACCCATTTTGCCAAAGGAAAGGAAGTTGCCTAATAATTATGCACACCTGATATAGGGTGTTGATGTCATTAGACCACACCCCTTCTCATTACAGAGATGCACATCACCTAATATGCTTAATTGGTAGTAGGCTTTCGAGCCTATACAGCTTGGAGTAAGACAACATGCATAAAGAGGATGATGTGGTCAAAATACTCATTTGCCTAATAATTCTGCACTCCCTGTACATAGCATACACTTACACATGCAGATACGCACACTATATAGCATACACTTATACATGCAGATACACACACACACTACAAAGCATACACTTACACATGCAGATATACACACACACTACATAGCATACACTTATACATGCAGATACACACACTACATAGCATACACTTATACATGCAGATACACACACTACATAGCTTACACTTACACATGCAGATGCACACACACACTACATAACATACACTTATAAATGCAGATATACACACACTACATAGCATACACTTTTACATGCAGATATACACACACTACATAGCATACACTTACACATGCAAATACACACACACTACATAGCATACACTTTACATAGCACATTACATAGCATACACTTATACATGCAGATACACACACACGCTACATAGCATACACTTACACATGCAGATACACACTACATAGTTTACACTTATACATGCAGATACACACACATTACATAGCATACACTTATACATGCAGATACACACACTACATAGTTCACACTTATACATGCAGATACACACACACACTACATAGTTCACACTTATACATGCATATACACACACACACTACATAGCATACACTTATACAGGCAGATAAACATACACACACTACATAGCATACACTTATACATGGTGGCTTTCTCGGCCACATCTGTCCAGGGGGATGCCTGCAGAGATCACCCTCCCCTGGGCAGCCGTCACTCTACCTCTGATGGCAAACCGGGGCGCGGACCAACCGCCTAACCAGGGTGTAAATTAACGATCTCCGAACCAGTAGGACCAGGTGTGACTAGACGCGTCTCCATGCCACTACCTGGGGAGTCAAAAACTACCGTCCTTGGACTTAAGGAAACAAGCCGCGTAGCTCTCATCCAGCCTCGGACACCTAGCTGAAACACCCTGGTGATGTAGCAGCCTAAAGATTGCCGTATGAACAAGTGCAGGGAGGGAGGGAGGGACGCTGTGAAGACGAGCTGGAAAAGAGGGTTTGGGCCTTGGGAGCTGACTACTTAAAGGTAAGCTAAACCCCACCCTCACTAATGCAACATTGTTGCAACCTTCACAGCAGCAGACTCCTAAGGGCCTTAATTATTATGGTCGTTCTGGGCTATGCTGCCCTCCACTGTCTTAATTAATTAAATGCCCTATCCTCCTGACTTGCTGGAAAACTTTAATAACTGGAGCCATAAAACTGGCTCAACACATAACTATGTACAAATAATAACTGGAGCCATAG
The DNA here is from genome assembly GCF_027579735.1 of Bombina bombina. Taxonomy (NCBI): domain Eukaryota; kingdom Metazoa; phylum Chordata; class Amphibia; order Anura; family Bombinatoridae; genus Bombina; species Bombina bombina. Next base: position 418,001,711 of record NC_069505.1, read on the forward strand.
AACTGACTCAACAACTTAACTATGTACAACTATAACTCTTAAATAACTTTGTATAAAACTGTAATACTTGAATAACCACGCAGACACAGATATATGGGAAAAGACCCGAAGGTCGCATTTATTGTAGAACGTGAGAACCGGCTGGACTCAACGGGGCCAGCTAAAACATGTGGCGGCAATCTAGCTAGGAGTAGGGACCCCCTGCTAGGAGAATGGACCGCGCCCGTGAATGCCCACACAAGCGGAGCTCAGCTGCCGCAGAAGCTTAGGGAGTTCTCGGCATCTTAGAATGGGAGGGACCCCAGGCGCGCGCCTGCAGAGATCACCCTCCCCTGGGCAGCCGTCACTCTACCTCTGATGGCAAACCGGGGCGCGGACCAACCGCCACAAGAGATAGCCCAACCGGCTCACCTCTTGCCGCCACACCTATAGATGATTAAGTATAGCACGCCTCAAATTACAGAGGAACAGGTCAATGCCCCTCTCAGAGAGGTGCACCCCGTCCCTTCTGTAGAGGCACCTCTCAGCCGTTGATATGTTCCCATGTTCCACAACAAACCCACCTGACTGCCCTAAGAAAATCCTCACTTCTCTGTTAATTTTCTTGCGGACCTGAAAAGCCGCACGATGAGACTGCATATGGCGCCATTCTATTCTGGGGATGATGTTAGACCACCCTATCCTGACTTGGAGAATCCATGCCTGAATCGTGCCAGATCCGACTGAATAACCGCACTGAGCTGTTTGCATGGTAGGAGCCCCATATCATTTCCACCTGCGTGAATGATAAGTACATGGGGTTTCTCCCACCTGCGCAAAGCCCCCTGCAGCAACCCAGGCAGAGCCTGCCACGTAAGCCCCCTGCGCCCTAACCACCTAACAGTGACTCGGGAAGAGGGGAACCCCAGCTGACGCCCATCAGGTCTCGCGATCGCCCGAAGCTCCGCCCAGTGGATGTACGAATGCCCCGTAATCCATACTCTCAGTGGACCGCTCCTTGGTCCTAAGAAAAGAAACAGAGGTTATCCCATGCATCTGCAAAACATAAGCATTCTAAACAGTCAAAGGCCTAACGTATAAAAGATACCTTTGCGACCTCCATCTCCCCAGAGCTCTAATATGGTCAGCCGACCATCCTAAACTAGCGGCAGTGGTGGCCGCGCCCACCCTAAAGGAATGGGGAGCAATCACCCTGGGATCAAGACCTGCCTTTGATGCTGCCCAGGCCAACACCTTCCTAAACTGGAATCTAGTCAACGGGGAACCGTCCTCGTGAACTAGAAATTGCGAGAAACCCTCAGGACGCACGTCCATATAGGCTTTAACCAGTCTGACCGGGCAGCAAACAGATTCAACATGGGATGGCAAAGCCAACCAGGCACCTCTCCCTTCCTGGTCAGTTTTGGATCTGGGAAGAAAGACCAAGATAGACGACCCGTCGTCTCTAACATGAGGCAGCAAAAGGCCGCCCGTCTTGTTCTTAGAGGGCGGGACAATTTCCCCTACCCTAAGAGCCCCGTGAAAAGCCAGCCCAAAGGCGGCTGAGAATAGGGCAGTTTCATAGGCGGATGAACAGACCGCCGGCAAAACTCGGCACAACGTTACCAGACGCTCCATGGTAACTGGTTCCCTGAAATCCCTGACCCTGGGGGCCATACGCCCCCAGCCCCGAAGTACCTGCCTAACCAGGAAGGTCTTCGAGGCGTCAACAAGCCCATACAACTTGCAGAAAAAGGACACTGCCGCCAGGCGTGAACCCATCGCAGTCTTCGAAACACCATTACCTTTAAGTTCGGTAATCCATTCAAGCAAGCCCCACTGGTCCCCGTCACAGGAGGGACGACACCTGAAGTCACAAAAGGCGATCCACTCCGTCCAGTATTTCACATACGTAGCCCAGGTAGACGGAGCGAGGGAAGCCCGCACCATCGCAATCAAGGGGCCCCATCCAGCGCCACCTGCCATAAGTAAGTGGGACAGGACAATCCGTTAGTGTCCGCATCGGGCACCAGAGCATAAAATGCTTCCCATTGAAAACGGGAGAGCGCATCAGCAATTCTATTCTGGACGCCCGGGACATGCTTAGCACGGAACACAATATTCAGGTGCAGACACCTCAGCACCAACAGTCTCAAATACCGCACAACCGGAGGGGAACTAGATGATAATCTGTTAACAGCATAAACAACGCTCATGTTATCTGTCCAGAAAACCACCTCACGGTCGCGAAGCTGATTGCCCCAAATGTCAAGAGCAACCAGTATGGGAAACAGTTCGAGAAGGCATAGGTTCCTGACCAAGCCTCTCTCTATCCACGCGGCAGGCCATGGGCCAGCGCTCCATTGCCCGGCCAAGAAAGCCCCGTACCCGTGGGACCCAGCCGCATCAGTGAACAACTGGATCGCTGCGTTAGAAGGAACAACCTCCCGCCACAGACAGATCCCGTTAAAGTGGAGAAGAAAATCTTCCCAGACCTTAAGGTCTTCCACCATCTCCGCAGACACCCGGAACCTCCGGGTCTGCGATCTTGTTCCGCACAGCTGCCTCTCGAGCCTGCGAAGGAATATTCTTCCCATGGGAATGATCCTGCCGGCAAAGTTCAGCAAACCCAATAGGATTTGAAGATCCTTCACGGAGCTATACAGCTCTGCTCTCATAGCGCGTACTGACTCCAACATGCGCTGAACTTTTTCATGTGGCAGGCGGCACTGCTCTGCCACCGAATCAACCTCAATGCCCAAAAAAGTAAGGCACGTGCAAGGACCCTGGGACTTGTCCTCCGCCAGAGGAACTCCCATTCTATCCATTAGAAACCTAGTGACTTTCATCAGGAAAGCACACTCAGATGATCCTGTCCGCCCAACCAGCAGAAAATCATCCAAATAGTGTGCCAGGCCGTCGAATCCGGCCACCTCCGCAATGGCCCAGTGCAAGAAGCAGCTGAAAGCCTCGAAGTAGGCACACGAAATTGAGCACCCCATGGGCAAGCATTTGTCCACGTAGTACAGCCCCTCAAAATAGCACCCCATAAGCCTAAAAGAGGAGGGGTGAATGGGCAGGAGCCGGAAGGCGGACTCTATATCCAGTTTAGCCATCAGAGCCCCGGCCCCTGCCCTGCGAACTAGCCCCAATGCCTCATCAAATGATTGGTAAGAAACTGAGCTCAGTTCAGGGGGGATGGCGTCATTCACCGAACGACCCTTCGGGAAGGACAGATGTTGGATGAGCCGAAATTTACCCGGCTCCTTTTTTGGAACCACCCCCAAGGGTGATACCACCAGCCCTGGAAGGGGAATATCCTCAAATGGGCCTGCCATACGACCCAACCCAATCTCTTTATTCAGTTTATCCCGCAAAACCCCGGGAAACTGATACGCGGATTTCAGGTTCCTGCGTGACAAGGAACCCTCCACGTGCGATCCGACTGGGATAACAAATCCCGACCGCAGACCGCCACTAAGCAGCAAGGTGGCCTCCTTGAATGGGTATAGCAGCAGCCACTTCTCAATTACGGCCACCTTCAGAGGTGTGGCCGCCCTTTCCAACAGTGAAAGGTTTGGAGCCGGCTGCTGGTCTCTCCTGGGGACGACCCGCGTCCTGGGTTCTGGTACACTCGGACCCCGAGTGGCCGCCACCACAGGTTCTGCACGCGTGCCGAAATGCGCATGCCGCTCCCCTGGTACATGATTTGTCCTGGAAGCGCCAGCACACCCCTGTGGCCCGCCGTCGAGAGCGCTGCGAGGCCTTAACGCCCCCTGATGCTCCGACTACTGCAGCAGGCGCCGCCTGTTTTTCAGGACCCAATTGCGCCCACAGACGCGAATCAACGTCACCGAAAGTAAGAAGAGGGTTCCCAACCATCTTCCTACGGAAAGCAGCGTCGTAATCCCGCCAAGCTCCATCCCTGTACTTCTCGTACACTGTTTCAATGGAATCCTGATATTTCAGGATGTTTAAGGCTTGATCGGGAAATTTAGAGATATAACAGGACGCATAAACCCTAAAGCACTTGCGCCATTCCTCATAGGAATCAGGACGTTTAAATTTTTTTTCGGGCCTGTGCCATCATCCGCCATTTCTTTCTGGCGATAAGCTTCCGCAGAAAGCTCAAACATGTGCACGTACCTCCCACCCTGAATGCGCCGCACCATCTTAGATTTGAGATGCTCATGAAGGCTAAACGCAGGCCATGTGTCAGTGTCCCCATGTATAGCTGCCCTGCGCCTGTTCCCCATAAGTGGGCTAACTAAGTCTGTTGACGCAGGAGGTGTCAACATAGGAACAGTGGGCTCCATGCGGGATGAACCAGGGGGGAGGGGAAGACCCATAGCCTTCCTTTCTTCCACTAACCATTTCACCATCCTATACATTCTTTTTTGCCCTTTCGCTTCCAACCCCAGGGATCTATCAATCTCTGAACCTGAATCATCCGAGGATGAACTTAAAACACTACGTTCAAAAGTAATAGCGCGCTTACCAGCTCCCAAGAGGCGTTGCACCGGGACAGGACCAGAAGAGGTGGATGGCTGTTCCTGAGACTGTGGCTCCCTTTCCACGGCACTGGGGGTGGACTGGAGTGGCTGTAATGCAGTTCTGGGTTCCATAATGATCTGTGGAGAAAAATGTGAAAGAGGAGTACCCAGGGAAGGGGACGAAGGCCCACCAACCACATTACCCCGGGACCCTAGGGGACTAGGGCTCCTGTGATCACTGCCACACTCTTCATGAGCCATACGCACATTCATCACTGCATTAGCAAACTGTACTTGTCTATTCTGTTCAGTCGCAGCCTGCGTGCCCTGACATAGACTGGGCGTGATAACTGGGCCTTTCTTTGCTGAAGCCCTAGTGACAACACCTGGCGGAGCCCCGCTGAGGGCCACACCCGCGGGCGCCGCCCGCGCACCCTGTCGGGCGTTACGTTTGCTGCGTGACGCAGTACTACGTCGTCTGCTAGGCCGCGATGTAGTCGCGGGCCTACGCTTGCCCCCAGGCTGCGTGATTGCGGCCTGAGGCCCTGCGACTTGTTGCGCAGTAGGCATATTCCCCGTCAGGCCTGCGGCCTGCTCATTAATGCCTGTTTCCCTAATCTGGGCCCTTCCGGGCGAACGTGCCCTTGTTCCTTGCCCCTCAGAAACCACTTGCCCCTCAGACACACTAGTTGCCCCGATCGGAGCACCGTCAAGTGCTAACATACCCCCGGTCAGGCTTGCGGCCTGCTCATGAGATCCCTCATGCAACCTTCTACCCCTTTCAATGGCCGCCAAATCAGTGTCCCTTCGCGGGCGCTGAGTAATTGAGCCTCGCTGCGCACCCCCCGCGGGCGTCGCCCCCCCCCCGGGGTACCCCTCTCTTACCTGCGTACCCCGGCGGAGAAGACGATGCTGCCCGCTTGCCTCTTGTGTCCGGAATGGCGCTTCCGGACGTGACGTCACCGGAAGTGACGTCACCGGAAGCGGCCAAACCGGAAGAGACGGGCTCTGAAGGGGCCATGGAGGACCGCGTGGACGCCGGCGCGCAAACTGAAGCCGGGGGGCCTCCCTGGGATGCCGGCCCCCCGCCGGAAAGCACCGCTGCCAAAGATTGGAGCAGCGCTACCGCCGTGGAGACCTCCTCCCCGGTAAGAACGACCGGAGCAGATACAGCCTCCCCCCGCCCAGAACAGGGCCCTGTTCCCCTAACACAACCTCCTCTGCTATTTGGGGACCCACCTCTACTGAAAGGGGAATTAAAGGAGGGGAGGGAGAGACAACCCTAACTTCGGGATACAGGCTAGGCCCCGGGGTACGACTCACCGGGCGAGGGGGGGAAGGCTGCACCACATCTTCTCCAGAGTCAAACTCATCGATCACCAGCTCATCTAATTCCGACATCTTCTTCCACAGGACTCCTGACAGATGATCCTGACGCTGTGAAGACGAGCTGGAAAAGAGGGTTTGGGCCTTGGGAGCTGACTACTTAAAGGTAAGCTAAACCCCACCCTCACTAATGCAACATTGTTGCAACCTTCACAGCAGCACACTCCTAAGGGCCTTAATTATTATGGTCGTTCTGGGCTATGCTGCCCTCCACTGTCTCACTACACAGTTTACACTTATACAGGCAGACACACACTACATAGTATACACTTATACATGCAGATACACACACTACATAGTTTACACTTATACAGGCAGACACACACACTACATAGTTTACACTTATACAGGCAGACACACACACACTACACACTTATACATGCAGACACACACACACTACACAGCATACACTTTTACATACAGATACACACACTACATAGCTTACACTTACATATGCAGATACACGCACTACATAGCATCCACCTATACATGCAGATACACACACACAGTTATGGATACAGATACACACACACACTACATCATATTTGGGTTTCTGTAATTCATTGTATGGGGTCCTGGGGTTGGCAAGCACATTAGCTGGTAGTCTGCTGCCACTGTTCGTTACCCTGGTATTAGCACTGCTCATTGTATAAAACTGAAGGCATGCTAGTATTATCACTAGGGGTTAGTCGTCATCACTACCAGAGGTTAGAGGTCACTATTACCTGAGGTCAGAGTGTATACAGCCTTCTTACTCCTGATTAACCCACACACCATTCCTTTTCCACAGGGAATCTAACAGGTATCTAACCCTGGGAGAGAAAAGCCAGCTGCTTCTGAGTATGGGCCCAATAGAATTTAAAAAAAAATGCATGGGGCAATGCAGGACAGATGGCAAGCAACCCAGGACAGACCCCTAAAATCGGGACTGTCCCGCGAAAATCGGGACAGTTGGGGGGTATAGGTGTCTTTATGTGTGTGTGCATATGTGTATCATTGTACTAATGTGTGTGAGTGTACTTGTGTGTTTATGTGTGTGTGCATATGTGTATCATTGTACTAATGTGTGTGAGTGTATTTGTGTGTTTATGTGTGTGCATGTGTGTATCAATGTAGTAATGTGTGTGAGTGTACTTGTGTGTTTATGTGTGTGCATGTGTGTATCAATGTAGTAATGTGTGTGAGTGTACTTGTGTGTTTATGTGTATGTGCATATGTGTATCAATGTACTAATGTATGTGAGTGTACTTGTGTGTTTATGTGTATGTGCATATGTGTATCAATGTAGTAATGTGTGTGAGTGTACTTGTGTGTGAGAGCGTACTTGTGTGTTTATGTGTGTATCAATGCAGTAATGTGTGTGAGTGTACTTGTATGTTTATGTATATCAATGTAGTAATGTGTGTGTGTACTTGTGTGTGAGAGTGTACTTGTGTGTTTATGTGTGTATCAATGCAGTAATGTGTGTGAGTGTACTTGTGTGTTTATGTGTGTGTGCATGTGTATCAATGTAGTAATGTGTGTGAGTGTACTTGTGTGTGTGCATGTGTGTATCAATGTACTAATGTGTGTGAGTGTACTTGTGTGTTTATGTGTGTATCAATGTGCTAATGTGTGTGAGTGCATGTGTGTATCAATGTACTAATGTGTGTGAGTGTACTTGTGTGTTTATGTGTGTGTATGTGTGTATCAGTGTACTAATGTGTGTGTGTACTTGAGTGTTTATGTGTGTGTGCATGTGTGTATCAATGTACTAATATGTGTGAGTGTATTTGTGTGTGCATGTGTGTATCAATGTACTAATGTGTGTGAGTGTACTTGTGTGTTTATGTGTGTGTGCATGTGTGTATCAATGTACTAATGTGTGTGAGTGTACTTGTGTGTTTGTGCATGTGTGTATCAATGTACTAATGTGTGTGAGTGTACTTGTGTGTTTATGTGTGTGCATGTGTGTATCAATGTGCTAATGTGTGTGAGTGTACTTGTGTGTTTATGTGTGTGCATGTGTGTATGTGTGTGAGTGTACTTGTGTGTTTATGTATGTGCATGTGTGTATCAATGTACTAATGTGTGTGAGTGTACTTGTGTGTTTGTGTGTGTGCATGTGTGTATCAATGTACTAATGTGTGTGAGTGTACTTGTGTGTTTGTGCATGTGTGCATCAATGTACTAATGTGTGTGAGTGCATGTGTGTATCAATGTACTAATGTGTGTAAGTGTACTTGTGTGTTTGTGTGTGTGCATGTGTGTATCAATGTACTAGTGTGTGAGTGTACTTGTGTGTTTATGTGTGTGTGCATGTGTGTATCAATGTGCTAATGTGTGTGAGTGTACTTGTGTGTTTATGTGTGTGCATGTGTGTATGTGTGTGAGTGTACTTGTGTGTTTATGTATGTGCATGTGTGTATCAATGTACTAATGTGTGTGAGTGTACTTGTGTGTTTGTGTGTGTGCATGTGTGTATCAATGTACTAATGTGTGTGAGTGTACTTGTGTGTTTGTGCATGTGTGCATGTGTGTATCAATGTACTAATGTGTTTATCAATGTACTAATGTGTGTAAGTGTACTTGTGTGTTTGTGTGTGTGCATGTGTGTATCAATGTACTAGTGTGTGAGTGTACTTGTGTGTTTATGTGTGTGTGCGCATGTATGTATCAATGTACTAATGTGTGTGAGTGTACTTGTGTGTTTATGTGTGTGTGTGCATGTATGTATCAATGTACTAATGTGTGTGAGTGTACTTGTGTGTTTATGTGTGTGTGCGCATGTATGTTTCAATGTACTAATGTGTGTGAGTGTACTTGAGTGTGTTTTTTGTGTGCTGAGTGTATGTGGTATATTAATGTGAGCTTACGTGTGTGTGTGTGTGCCTACCTACATATGTGCGTATGTTTATATATGTGTGTACTTTAGTATATACATGTGTGTCAGTGTATATGTTTGTGAATGTACATGTATATATGTGGGTGTGTACAAATGTATATATGTGGGTGTACATGTATATATGTGGGTGTACATGTATATATGTGGGTGTGTACAAATGTATATATGTGGGTGTACATGTATATATGTGGGTGTGTACAAATGTATATATGTGGGTGTACATGTATATATGTGGGTGTGTACAAATGTATATATGTGGGCGTACATGTGTATCTGCATGTATTTGTGTATAAATGTGTGTGTATCTATGCAACTTTTAATGAATTCTGCAGTCTCAAAATTATTGAACCCCCTGAATAGAATCCCTCACAACAGCAAAAATATACAAAACAGGTGTGGTCTCAAGCACACCTGATGCAACTTATCAAGGGCTTCATTAGTGGCACCAGGTGCTTGGGCTAGAACACATTGTTACGGTACCAACAGGATACCAAGGGTTAACCCCAGATGAACAATGTCCTGAATAGGAAATCAGCAATTCACAAACCCAGTTAATTCCCCTCAAACATGAGACCAGGCTCCACATTTCAGGTTTAAAACAGAATGACATTTATTAAAAGGCTATGCCTAGTATTTATGCAGGTCTGACCCCCCAGATGGGGGGGGGGTTGAAAGAATGTTGTACATTAGATGGAGGGCCCACACCCTTGGACAGACCACAATAGAATCACATACTTTACTTAGGCAGATAACAACTTAAACACATTTGGCTTGTCTTATCACCTAGCGTCTGCTCTCTGAGGGTGATTAAACAATGGACTGTTTATCACTAACTTTAATGACAGTACACAATAGCTTCTTAAAGTGCAACACAGTTAACTCCTTCAGTACTGACAGAAGGGTCTGTCACATAGCTCCCCCCTTGTGGAACACTCCGGCAGACCCGGCTTGACCCTTTTGCGGGTCAACCTGGGGATGACCGGACTAGGAGGTGGTAGACATGTCAGTTTGCCAGGACAATCCATCTGTATTTCCGTTATGAGAGAGAATTCCTGTCCATACAAACAAGGGTTCAACTTCCTCAGTGCCCAGACTAGGGCTAAACAGTCCTTCAAAATCCCATTAGCTTCTTTACGAGTTTTCTGTACCTGCTCTTTATAGTTATCCACAATCCCTTCATACTGACATAGGGTGCCCTTGAGTTGCTGCACCTCACTATGGGCCAGCGTCAGCTTCTCCTCCAGTGTCGCTAAGTTCGTCTTTAATGTTTCATGTTCCACTCTCAAGCTGGTGTTTTCTGCAGTCTGTCGGTGCAGCTTGTCTAGCAGAGATTCCCGTTCTAAACGTGCTTTTTCCTCTGCGCTCCTCTTCTCTCCCGCTAGCACTGTTACATGATTATTTAACGTGACCATTTCATCCTCTACTTGACTCTTCTCCTTCATCAGCGCATTGTAACGGGACTTCCACGTATCAATAGCGGATAGAGATTTACTGAGCTCAGCATCCTGGGGCTCAGCAGCAGGTGGGTCAGTCTCTGCTGCACGGACCTGGGCATGGGTAGTCACAGGGTTAGCATCAGCGGGACCCATGGGAGCATAGGCAGAAACAAGGGGGGCCAAGTTATTTCCAAGGAGAACATCAGCGGGTAAATCCTTCATGACCCCCACATTCACAGGTCTAGCGCCCACTCCCCAATCCAAATGTACCCTGGCAACAGGTAGGCGGAACACAGTGCCCCCTGCTACCCTCACAGCCACAGTGTCTCCAGTGTGCTGTTTCTCAGACACCAAGTTCTTTCGAAGCAAGGTCATGGTAGCACCAGTATCCCGTAGACCACTGACCTCCTTCCCATTCACTTTAACCAGTTGCCGGTTATTCCAGTGGGCAGCTTGCACTGGGTCTGCTTCATGTAGGCTGCCCCAGCATTCTTGCGCCTCTACGTAGCGGGCCGCAGGCTGAGGGATACGTGGGATTCCGCCTGCGGGTCTTCTCCAGGACTGTGCTTGGTTCGCTGCATTTAGGGGACACTCTGGTCTTTTGTGCCCTAGTTGCTTACATCCAAAGCACCGAATAGGTTGTGAGTAGCCCCGCGAATTGAACCGGGCTCTCTGAGGGTAGTTCGTGGCCAGAGGCCGTGTGGTATAGCGGTGCACCGGGGGTTGGTAACTGGCAGCCGCTGGGGTGACTGGGGGTCTGTACTCCACTCTAGCAGGGGGCTTAGTGGTAGCAGTGTCCAGTTTGCGGGCATCCGTATACTCATCTGCCAAGCGAGCCGCTTCATGCAGGGTGGAGGGTTTACGGTCCCGAACCCACTCTCGAACTCCTGCGGGTAACTTTTAGAAGCAATGTTCCAACAGGAATAGCTGCAGCACCTCTTCCCCAGATACGGCTTGGCACCCCGCTATCCAGTGAGCTGCTGTGCGGTGCACCTTACATGCCCACTCAAGGTAGGAATCTCCAGCTAATTTAACAGTGTCTCTGAACCGCCTCCGGTGTAACCGCATACCTGGAGAGCAGAGTCTCTTTTACAGTATTATAATCCCTGACTTCCTCATCTGGAATGGCCCGAAAAGCCTCACTGGCCCAGCCGGATAATTTTCCGGATAATATCGTGACCCAGTCCTCTGCAGGTACCTTGTGTAGTGCACATTGCCTCTCAAAATCCGCAAGGTACCCATCAATCTCTCCTTCTGTTTCCAGGAAGTTTTTAAAAGCTGCAAAATTTACTTTTCTCTTTTCCACTGGGTTTGCTGCAGTGCCGCTTTGGCAAAGTAGGTTGGCTTCCACAGCTGCTATGACCCGGTCGATAATTTCCGCAGATGGGTTGGGGCCATAATGTGCCAGTCTTATTTTGACAGCCCGGTCAAAACTTGCTTCTTCGGGGGTTCTGTCTGATATGCTGAGCCCATTGGTTCCTTCTGTCCCTGGTACTTCTTCCATCTTAGTCAGTATTGTAATAATCCCCCTCTTCCTGAGGTTACTGGCTTGTGTAGTTGCTCTTCTGGGCGATAAGGTTCATTCCGTCGCTAGCCACCAATTGTTACGGTACCAACAGGATACCAAGGGTTAACCCCAGATGAACAATGTCCTGAATAGGAAATCAGCAATTCACAAACCCAGTTAATTCCCCTCAAACATGAGACCAGGCTCCACATTTCAGGTTTAAAACAGAATGACATTTATTAAAAGGCTATGCCTAGTATTTAATCACATTACTTTACTTTACTTAGGCAGATGCCTTTACTTAGGCAGATAACAACTTAAACACATTTGGCTTGTCTTATCACCTAGCGTCTGCTCTCTGAGGGTGATTAAACAATGGACTGTTTATCACTAACTTTAATGACAGTACACAATAGCTTCTTAAAGTGGAACACAGTTAACTCCCTCAGTACTGACAGAAGGGTCTGTCACACACATGAAATACCTGAACTGGTTAGGGGTTTGTTGAGTGTCACGTTGACTGCATGTTATATGGCTAAGTCAAAAGAATGATCCAAAGAGTAAAAAGAAGAGATCATCGCCCTTCACAAACAAGGAACAAGATACAAAAAGATAGCAAAGACACTGATTGTTCCTAGAGACGCCACTGGAATCATAGTTTGCAAGTTCAAAGTTAGAGGAACAGTTGTTACATTACCTGGACGTGGCTGAAAAAGGAAGCTATCAACAGCTGCAACCAGATTTCTGAGAAGGCAGATTGAGAATAACCCTCAAGTGACTGCAAAAGACCTGCAGCAAGACTTGGTGGCAACAGGCACTGAGGTTTCAGTTTGCACAGTAAGGCGCCTACTAAACGCAGAAGGTTTCCATGCTAGAACTCCAAGACGTACACCAGTACTGACCCAAACGCACAAGAAAAGTCATCTTTACTATTCTCAAACTCATATAAATAAGCTACAGAAGTTTTGGGATTCTGTTCTGTGGAGCGATGAAACAAAACTGGTACTTTTCAGCCCAATGGATCAGCACTGCGGGATGTCTGGAGGAAGAAGAATGAAGCTGAAAAGAACCCTCTGCCTACAGTTAAAGGGACATTAAACACTTTGAGATGGTAATATAAAATGATAAATTGTATATATAAAACAACTCTGCAATATACTTTCATTATTAATTTTGTCCTCTTTGCCTGTAATTCCATTCTGAAATTGTGAGCTTTTCAGTTCCTGTTAGAAATGGAAGTGCAGAACACTGTTAAATCCAGCACAACCATTGGCTGCACACTCTAGTGACCTATTTATAACTGACCCTAATTGGCCACAGCAGAGAAGGTAACACAAGTTACAACATGGCAGCTCCCAGTGTTTTATAGACACTAAAACTTTACACTTATTTTGTCACTTTTTAAACAACTAATGAAACTTTAAAACATACATCTACATGTTAGTCATGGACTAATCTTTTCTTTGAATGCATCATTCTATCTAGCATGTATTTAGTGTTTAATGTCCCTTTAAGCATGGTGGTGGCTCGATAATGCTCTAAGGCTGCTTTGCATCCTCTGGCATTGGAAACCTGCAGCGTGTGGAAGGCAAGCCGGTTAATTGACATATCAGAAATCCTAGGAGAAAACGTCATGCCGTCTGAGGAAGCTGAAGCTTGGGCGTCATTGGACCTTCCAACAGTACAAAGATCCCAAGCATACCTCAAATTCCACCAAGGCTTTGTTACAGAAGTACTGGAACATTCTAAAGAGGCCATCACCTGACTTGAACCCCATAGAAAATCTCTGGTGGGATTTGAAGAAGGTGGTTGCAGCACACAAACCCAAGAATATTACTGCACTGGAGGCCATTGCTCATGAGCAATGGGCTAAGATTAAGGTTATACGTGTGTGTGTGTATATATATAATATCAATACAAAATTTTTGCATAGGAAATTAGCACATCCAGGCAAGTTCCCTGCTTGCTTTTCCCCAGTAAAACTCAATGTACATTGTTACCAATGCACAAGAGGATTCTGGGTAACAATGTACATGGAGTTTTACTGGGGAAAAGCAAGCAGGGAACTTGCCTGGATGTGCTAATTTCCTATGCAGAAATGTTGTTTTGATTTACTTTTGATACATGGATGATTTTAATCTCATATTTTTATCTCCACCATAATTTTAATGAATATATATATATATATATATATATATATATATATATAGTTATATATATATATATACACATATACACTTGTGTTTGGGTGTGTGTGTGTATTTAGGTATGTGTATAAATGTGTGTGTATTTGGGTATGTCTGTGTGTGTGTGTGAGTGTACTGTATATATGTGTGTATTTGGGTATGTGTGTGTGTGTATTTGGTATGTGTGTGTGTGTGCGCGCATCTGTGAGTACGTCAGTATGCATGTGTGTATGTATATGTGTGTGTGTGAGTACGTCTGTATATGCATCTGTGTATGTGTTTATATATAAATGTGTGTGTATTTGGGTATGTCTGTGTGTGTGTGTACTGTATAAATGTGTGTATTTGGGTATGTGTCAGTGTGTGTGTATTTGGGTATATGTGTGTGCGCGCGCATCTGTAAATACGTCAGTATGCATGTGTGTATGTATATGTGTGTGTGTGAGTACGTCTGTATATGCATCTGTGTATGTGTTTATATATAAATGTGTGTGTATTTGGGTATGTCTGTGTGTGTGTACTGTATAAATGTGTGTATTTGGGTATGTGTCAGTGTGTGAGTATTTGGGTATATGTGTGTGCGCGTGCATCTGTAAATACGTCAGTATGCATGTGTGTATGTATATGTGTGTGTGAGTACGTCTGTATATGCATCTGTGTATGTGTCTATATGTGTGTGAGTGCGTGTGTGAGTGCATCTGTATGTGTGTATGTATATATGTGTGTGTGTGTATATATGTGTGTTAGTACATCTGTCTGTGTGTTAGTGTATATGCCCATATGCCCCTGTGTGTGTGTCTGTGCGCGTCTGTGTGTGTTTGTGTATATGTGTGTGTGTGAGTGTCTATATATGTGTGAGTACGTCTGTGTATGTGTGTGTGTATATATGCCTGAGTGTGTGTGTGCA